>NC_134829.1:58702143-58817106 GCF_004210375.1 Tachypleus tridentatus | reverse complement strand
TTTGAAAAGATTCAACATGTTATTTGCTATTTCTAAGAAATAAAATCTAAAAACCAACGACTTATGATAGACAATGATCATTGATGTATCCAAAGATAATCTGTATTAATAACATTTTATGTAGTAATTCTTAAAGTCTTCAGTTAACTATAAAATCCTATGTTTTTTAATTACTATTAAACCTCATTGACATATTCATCCGCTCATTTTACACCACTTTAAAACAAGCAAAAGCAATAATGGAAAAAATCAAAATTATATTTATTATGTTTACAAAACATGCCATATCAACATGTGGGGAGGTTAAGTGATTAACAATATATCAAGTATTTTGTGATGACGAAACCAACAGGAAATTAAGTAAAAAATGTGTTTCAATCAATCCCTTCTTGGTTAATCTGAAGATGACCTAAGAAGACAAAACAGGTTTTATTTTGGTATAACCAGTTGTCCTGAGATACATATCACGTACTTGTTATGTTGAAAGTCATACAACAATGGGAATATACAAATTTCTAATTTCTTGCTCACACTCTCTATCAAATTACATAGAAATAACTTATGGGAAAGCTAGTCTAATCTAGCATTTGTATTAGGTAAAAATAAAATAAACCTTTATACTCCATACAAAATTATACTGCACAACAATTTTTTTAAAATGTTTTGCTTCCTGAAAAGTTTTGCTGATTGTGACAGGTGTATCTGGTGGGTATGCACAAATATAGTTTTGGTTTTGCTTCATAACGTAGAAACTTTGAGAAATAGACAGTTAACTGTTGCAAATAACTTATTTAATTGCATTTATGTTTGTAATATGCTAATAAGTTCAACATAATTAAAAGTGTTTTGCTCTGATTTCTGTTTGTATTCAATGTCCGGTTGCATCACGTTGCAGTGTTCAACAGTAGTCAGCAAACATTGATGGATTCCAGTTGCCCTGATATTGTTTTCCCATTGTAGCAAAACTGAAGATTTCAATGAAACTGTATGTAATGGGCAAATGTGGATGTGATTTTCGTGATTTGCAGCCAAAAATCTATAAGGAAGACCCAACAGTGTTCAAGAAGCAAAAGCTTTGTTGTGCAGTGTTATCTAACATTAACTTCATTCTCCACAAGCAAGGAAAGGTGACAGAAAAACCTATTTCATAATATAAATAGTAGTATTTTACCTTTCTGTGTTGTTACAGATTTGAATATCAAGTTCAGGTCCTCAATTTCCTTCCTACTTGTTGATCTACCTGAGGTAATGTGAGTAGAGTGTGATTACTCTTCTACTACCAAGAATTTGTTTGAACCTTTGTATCAATAACTTTAATAAACATGGCATACTATTTCATTGATTAAGTAAACAAATTATGCATTACAAAGATAGAGTTTTAAAATATTCAAAACATATTATCCAATATACGTTCATTAAAAATAAAGAAAATGATGACAGCTGTTAAGATGAAAACTACACTTTATGAATTTGACTTTAATACGGTACTTATAAGATAACTATATGGAAGTATGATTTTACAAAGCCTTTCATACTGTTTTTCTTCCTACTTTCCTGCAGACAATGTTGATGATAATTATGAAATTACAAAGTGTTAAAGACATGTTAAAAGGCCATCACAAAATTTTTATCTGGCCTTACGCTGAGCAATATACATCTAAATCAGATAGTCAAAGTGAGACAAACTTTCTCTGGCAAAATTTTTTACATATTATTGGCATATGAGAAAAATTTTGTATCATCAGATTTAATTGCATTTCCAGTCATGTTCATAAGATCATCTGAATCTCTTGGAAGTAATGTAGTACAAAGACAATCTTAATCCTGCCATGCAGAATCAAGCAATCAACTGCTCTTTTTCAAGAGCACTGAAACTTGATGCTTTTCATAGAGCTTCTTGATTTGGAAAGTTTAATGTTGTTGTGGATTCAATACCAAATTGAATCGGCATTGCTCCTGTGCCATGTTGAAATACCACAATGTCTTGCTTTTTACACTTCAATTCTTGGATTATCTGCATCATTCATTCAGTGTCACAAACTCTATGGGATCCTCAGAAGTTCTGCTAGACATTTCATCTTCATCACTCTCCAGTGGAATAGATGAATCAGTCCTTCATTTTCTCTTTCTTCATACTTTTAATTTACCTTGCAGCTCTTTCACCTGCTGCTTTTTTGTGCCATTTTGACCTACAAGTCTGAACCATTGCATCTACACTGTCACTTTGAACTTACAAGCCACTTTCTTCTTTTTCCTGTATTAATGTTACTTTATCAATAGGGGATCAGTACACTTAATCACTGAATGTTGTAGCATGTTGATATCTGTTTTGTAGCCAGCTGGAGATCCAGTTTTCATAAACTGTGTAACAGTTGTCTGTTTTAGCCAATGAGTAGGTGTTAAAGTCATCATCCAATAAACAAAATATCCAGATTGACAGCAAAGTACAATTATCTACCCATGTTGTTTCTGGTCTTGTATCTGAATTTGTTTTAATGAAAAAATATTTAGTATTATAAAAAATAGTTTTTCATAGTTTAAAACTTTCACATGAAGAGTCACTAAAGCAATTAAGTTAAAAGGAAAAGTACTTGTCCTATTAAGTACTCTTCATGATTTACCAGCTGCTGGAAAAGCCTTTTCCTGATTGATGATAGAGCCACAATTCAAAATGAAAGGACATGCACTTATTTCACCATTGCCTTTTAAAGTTTAAAAATCGTAAATTTACAATTTATGTTGTCCCTACTTATGAGTTATATACTAATAATTTCATTTTAAAACGTTGTCCAAATCTACTTACATTGAACATAACATTTGTAATAATATTGCAGATACTACTTATAATTAGCATGAACAATTATGTAACTAACTCATTTTTGTATTAACACTCACAGCTGGAATTAGGCTTAGCCGCTACGGTAAATTCAAGGTACAATATGTTACTTCAACGTACAAATATTGCACTGGTTACAATTTACATAATTCAGTATTTCAGTGCCTATGTACACAACAAGTATTTGAAGGCCTGGCATGGCCAAAGCGCGTAAGGCGTGCGACTCGTAATCCGAGGGTCACGGGTTCGCGCCGTTGCTAAACATGCTCGCTCTCCCCAACCGTGGGGTGTATAATGTGACGGTGAATCCCACTATTCGTTGGTAAAAGAGTAGCCCAAGAGTTGGCGGTGGGTGGTGATGACTAGCTGCCTTCCCTCTAGTCTTACACAGCTAAATTAGGGACAGGACTAGCACAGATAACCCTCGAGTAGCTTTGTGCGAGATTCCAAAACAAAAAACAACGATGTTTGAATATAATTATATCTATATTAATATAGGTATAAAAGCGTTCCTTTACACTGACAAACACCACACCAACATTATTTATAAAATACAATTTGATAACTGCCACGACTTCTATATTGGAGAAACAAGTAGAAAAATGGAAACCAGATTCAAACAACATAAAAGTCACCTTCACACGTTTTCGAACACTGCAAGTCAAATAAACACAACATAACCACAGAAAACACTCAAATGTTAAATAAAGAAACAAACAAACGGAAAATTAAAGAAACCTTACTTATACAACAACAAACCCAAAATAAACTTCAGCCGTTGGGGGCGTTATAATGTGCGGTCAATCCCACTATTCGTTGGTAAAAGAGTAGCCCAAGAGTTGGCGGTGCATGGTGATGACTAGCTGCCTTCCTTCGGAGTCTTACACTGCTAAATTACGGACGGCTAGCACAGACAGCCCTGCGAGTAGATTTGTGCGAAATCAAAACAAACAAACAATACAGTGGATGGTGGTTCAGAGTTATATTAGTTATTTTGCATAACTGGTTGGGCCCCTTCACTCTAGTATTACTTGTCTGCTACACTACTAATTCCTTCCTTACCTTCATATTTGGGGCTGGAATGCCAATTTCAGGAGGTAAGTTTATCTTACTACCCCATATGGTGATATATTATTACTTTGATTTCTTCTTCTTTACTTTGGAGAGCAGTCATTTTCCCACAGTTGTTTGCTGGTAGTAAGGGGTGATATAGATGTGGGTCGTCATGGGCTCGAACACACACATCTCGCTGTCCTAATTTCAACTGATTTTGATTATTTTATTGCTCTTGAATTTCTTCATGTGAGACTGGAGAGTGGAGGTTAAAACTGACATTCAGTGCTTCCAACCACAATGTGGTTTCTACGTCATCTGACAGTGTTTCCAACTACAATGTAGTTTCTACGTCATCAGTCACCTTCAAAATCTAGACTACAGTTTATATATCACATTATAGCCTGTATCCTGGGGATCCTTTTAATTGGTGCAGCGTCAACCCAAACGAGCCGTTTTTGCATATAAACTAAATAATATTTTTCTAATTATATTTACTGATTATCATATTGCACAACATATATTTTTTTATTTTGGTCATTATGCCATAATTAATGCACACAATGAAAATTTTAATTTAGATTTAAAAAAAATGCAGCACTGACTGCACAATTTTATAAACTGTCATTAGCTCCAGAAAAGAAAAAAACAACATACATGCTTAATAACTTTATACTAGATTCTTTAGTCAAGAACTGTAACTGAGCCATAAGTAAACTGAAACCAAATGTCCAGCAACCGCTAATATCAGAGCTTCACCGAGTTAAAATAATTCATGTCACTTAGTGGATAAGAGAGTATTCATTGCTTAATTAACTATTTATATAATTTTACGTCATCATTTTACATGAATACTGACCTTTGGACACAGAAAGCTACATCACAGAAATATTCTCAACTTATCATATTCCTTTCTTGGAATTAGTCTTGCTCTATTTGGTCCTTTAACAAGGTATTTTATTTATCATAAAATATGATCTCCTTTCACTTTGATAAAGGTTTCATTTATTTATCACACTGACCTACTATGATACAAAATAATACTCTTTGCATGATTTAGACAGAGAAAATGTGAAGAGTGAATTTAAAAAAAAAATCAATTTTAGTTTCTAGTTCTCAGAAAGTTGATTTTTTAGGTCCAGTGATAGAGTTTTATTAGGAATTTATAATAATAAGATAAAGGTGATGTTAAATGGATTTTGTAAATATTCAAAACTTTATTACTAAAGATAAGCATATTCTTAAAAAAAAAATGGCAAGAAGGATAAAATCTAATTGACTTACAAAATACAGATAGGAGAAAATAAAGAATAAATGCATGTAAATTTCGAAGAAGTTAAAATTGACAATATGGATGATTTGCAAGCTGCAAGAGAGTTGAGTATTTGGTTAAAAAAGAAGTCAGGAAAACACAAAGGGCTTTTGTGAAGTAGCTATCTGGTAATGTTAAAACTAAAACAAGATTTTAATAGATATATTAATGGTAGATATGATTTTAGTATCAGGTTTGGACTCTAAATAGATGTTAATGGAATGATATTTGTTGAAGACTATGAAACATCTGAACTTTAAAATGTTCTCTTGCTTTTGTTTACCTCTTTTAATAAGAGAAGTCAGTAGCAGCATTCTGAGGTAAATAATGGATTTAACTTAGTCTGAGGTAAATATTAATCCCTTGATGGTAGGTACAAAATTAGGAGATTAACCCTTAAACATCAGGAATGTTGTAGGTAACAGCAACAGTTTATGATGGCTGCCATTTAAGAGTTAAAAGTAAAGTACCAGGTTCACTTGAGGTTTTCCTTACAGTTGTTAAGACCAGTACCTTCAGTTGTATTGGAAGTTTCATATTTGCTCTTGATCTTAGTGTGTCAGATGCAACCCAAGTGTTACAGCTAGGACAGTTACTTTGACTTTGATACCTCTAATCATTTCAGCATCTAACTGAATAGCTGATTGCTCATAATTACAAAGCAACTTTGTAATTGCATCCATTTTCAAGCTAATGTTACCTTTTTTTCCTTTAAAATTTCGAAAAAAAATTTATTTGATGTGTGGATTTTATAACCACATTACAAGGCACTGACACATTCCACCTTGTATGAATTAACTCACAGAACACCACTTATGTACACAGAGGTATGAAGATACTATTATTCCCTTTGCTATATATATGTGTAGTCCACTGTTTTTTGTGCTCAATTAGAGCTGCATTGGTTGACTTTTGCATTAAACATCAGCTCAATGGTTATGAACAAATCAAACTGATAAACACTACAGTATGCTCATCCCAAGGATGCCTAATCTAGATCAGAAATTATCACTTACATTCTGTGTGCAACACATCTTAGACTAAGTTGTACATTTTGCTCTATGTATAATGGCTAGTATGTTGTGATTTGCAAAATGAAGTTGGTATCCACTAGATGTAATGGTAGTTTCTCATGATGTCCACTGGAGTCCTTGCTGATTATGTGTTTAAAAGGAATTCACTCTCTTGTCCTTGCACCTTTATTTGCATATATCAAACTCTGCAGCCAAGAATGGCCAGGTTGTTAGGATGCTTGACTTGTAATTTAAGGATCTTGGGTTCAAAACCCTGTCACAACAAACATGCTCACCCTGTCAGCTATGGGTGCATTATAATATGATGGCCAATCCTACTATTTGTTGGTAAAAGAGTAGCCCAAGAGTTGGTGGTGGTGACTAGCTGCCTTCCCTCTAATCTTACACTGAGAAATTATGGATGGCTAACACAAATAGCCTTTGTGTAACTTTGCATGCAATTCAGTAAAACAATCAAACTCCATACAGTTCTGTCAGAGATGGACTAACTATTAAACACTTTCATGCAATTTGTCTATTGTGCTTGATTTGAGCTCAGAGTTTTTGGAACATTTGCCACAGCATCTATCACTTGTTATTTTCATCCTGAACCTGCTAATTTAATAACCGGTAATTATACCCTATCCTACTTTGATGTTTGGTAGAGTATTGATGATGATGGTTGGCAGACATCTCCTAGCCATTAGCTTGAGACAACAGCACTGCTCTTTTGTTATGCTACAAAGTATAGGCAGTGCTGTTGCTAGTGCTTTATAAAAAAAAATGCTTTGCTATTCTTCTCCTGGATGATGTCTAGGCAGAGTAATTGCCTGTGGCTGCATTATGTATCCCATTAGCAGACCTTGTTGTTTTATGTATTCTTGTGTTTGTCATACCCCTGATCTGACCTTGCTCCAGCTATACATTATTGTGGATGGACCTTGCTGCAGCATGTACACCATAAGAATGCTTGCATAGCTCTACTATCCATTGGAGACCAGTGTGTTTACCTTGCATTTCCATCATGTTTAGGTGGCTAGTTGTTTTCTTTCCAACTGGATTTAACTAACTATATTGGAGCTGCTGTCTCAGTCACGCCTTCTATCGGAAGTATTTCTGCAACAGTTGCTGCTATGGGCTTTTCTTTCAGATAGCTAATTTGAAGTTACACTCTTGTGCAAATTAATTGGAACAAATGGTCATTTTACAATATTTTCAGCATGGCGGCCGGTGTAGGCTCGCTGAACTAGATTTCCTTTAATAGTCATTTTTTCACACGGCGTCATTAGTTGTGTTTTGCATTTCTGTCGATCTATTTTTGGGATATATGACGAAATTTTGAGGAATATTACCTCATTCGAAATTGCGTTAGAAGGGCAAGGAGACCAGTCAAAAAACTTTTTACCAACTCAATGAAGAAAAAACGGTATCAATGGGATCTGAAATACAAGAACTGGACGCAAGAACAATGGAGGAAGGTGTTATTCAGTGACGAGATTCATTTCTTCGTACAGGGTCAAAGAAGTCTGCATGTTCGCAGATCTCCAGGTGAGAAACTTCGGGAATCTCACATCAATCAGTTCGTAAAAATCCTTTGAAGAAGATGTTTTGGGGCTTTTTCAGCTACTATGGTGTCAGAGGCTTACTTATCGAAGAAGGTATGATGCGAGGACCAAAGTACATCGAAGTTTTGCAGAGAAGAGTCGTTCCAGAATTGAAAAAGAGATTTCCAGATGGATCTGGCATTTTTCAGCAAGATCTGGTTTCGTGCCACACATCGAAACTTGTGAAGAATGTTATGACTACAACGCGAATAAAGGTGCTGGACTGGCCTGAAAACTCTGGACATAAATCCTATTGAAATTTTTTGGGCGACTTGTAAAGAAAGACTTCGGGGAAAAGACTGTACTACGAAAGATAAGCTAATTGAGACCATAATTGAGGTGTGGTACCGCGATCCAAAAATTAGTAAAGATTGCAGTCATCTCGTGGACTCGATGCCAAAGCAGATTAATGATCGTCTGAAAAATAAAGGTGGTCATATCATGTATAAATTTGTGAGTAATTTTTTGGATTCTCAGAAATAAAACGCAAAAAAATTGAAAAAATCGTAATTTTCCGTCTTGTTTCAATTAATTTGCACAAGGGTGTATCTCTTCAAAACATGTACCATATTTTTTTAACTAATGTCACTTAAGCTCACTGGAAACTCCCTCATTTAATTTATCAATCAATATGTTCTTACGATCTGCAGAGGCCATTGCTGGGTATGCCCCAGTATTTGCATAAGTAGCTAGACCCTTTGTGACAATATTATTATTAGCTGTGAACTTGGCCCAATGGATTACTGAATTCTTTACTAGGCTGAATTGGTAACTTAACTTGTACTCTTCATTCTGGTATTAAGTTATGTCAAGAACTCGATCATCTAAACTCATCTCATGACCAGCCATTGCACATCATTCTCCAAAGTTCACCAATATTAGGCAGTAACATTCCTGAAACATCTCACAAACCAATGTAGATCTTTTCTGTGACCTCGAACATTGGGGTCATGATCTAGTTGGTCTCACTCAAAGGGCCTTGCATACCAGACTAAAGCCTATCTCGTAATTCCAAATGATGTCAAGAAACGTTTTTATTGGCTCTTGATGATAGCTACTCACAGGGACTTCAACACTCAAATGGACTCTTGGTCCCTGGTTTGAAATTTTAGGGAGACGGGTTAATTGTGGTGACTGGTCATACAGCCTTGCATAGCTCAGTTGTTATGAGCTGCTGTAAATATTATGGAAAAGCTTTGTGTATTGAAAAGTATTTCTCCTCATGGATCACAGTCTTCACCCGTGGATGCCCATTGTCTCACCTGCCGGGAAATAACTCTGGCTAACAGAAATCATTGTGTAATTTTCTGTCCACTGTTAACAAGATGTCTGGACAAGAGAATGGGCTGCTATGCACTGACTGGCAATGTCCTGGGAGCTCCATAAAGACTTCCTGATACAGTCATAAACTTGTCAGGTGCCAAAATATTTCAGCACATCTAATTCATATATGATTCCTTTTCGTTAAGATAAATTCTCAGAGATATCATTTACTCATGTAGCCAAGGTACATTAGATGTTAGGAAGCCTCCTGAATCAGTAGTTGCAGACTAAGTTGTGTTATGAATGTCTGTAACGTTAGTAAAGACCTTTGTTCACGAGAGAGCGTTTTTTTAGTCTCGGGCTGGCATGCCAGGTGGTTAAGACACTTTACCCGTAATCTGAGGGTCGCAGGTTCGAATCCCATTACACCAAACATGCTCGCTCTTTCAGCTTTGGGGCGTAAAATGTGACAGTCAATCCCACTATTCGTTGGTAAAGAGTAGCTCGAGTTGGTGGCGGGTGGTAATGACTTGGGTTACTCTTTTACCAACGAATAGTGGAACTTACCATTACATTATAACGCCCCACGGCTAAAAGGGTGAACATGTTTGGTGTGACCGCGACTCGCACCCGCGTCCCCACGATTACCAGTCGAACGCCTTAACCCACCTGGCCCTGCCGTGCCTGTTTTAAGAGTCAGGTTTCTATGTATTTAACTTTTTTAAAGTTTTCAGTTTCAGGACTTAAAATGCGATCTGGAATCGATAAATTTCTACAATATAATAGAAATAATTAATTCAAAGCACAAGAAATCAACCTCAAATTTTCTATTTTTTATTTTTAATACACTATATTTTAAATCTGAATTCAGTTTATCATAATTTCATTTATAAATTAATATTGTATTGCCCATGATTCCATAATATAAAAGTAAAATCACGATGTCAAAGTTGAAATTAGACATACTGTTAAAAAGAAAATATGAATAAGTTTATTTTGATAATTTTGCGTTACTGGTTCATTGAACTTTACCATAACCATTGCGTCTTTTTCAACCTTCAGGGTCGAAACCAAATGCAAGAGCTGGACAATAATAATAACATATAAAAACTGTTATTAACAACGTGAATCTCTATTAACTTCTTTGGAAAAGAATTACAATGACCACACACACGAACATAACAATCCAATCCAAGTTACAGTGACAGTCTATGCCTAACTACACTGCTAAATCTTCAGTAGTAATATTATCCCATCATGCAAAGGAAACACTGCAATTGAGGTAATTTATTAAGGAGTTGCACTGTTTTCTCAGAACTTGTATAGTTTTTTCAAGTTAATTCGTTTGTTTTAACAAATAATGATATAAAATATTGGTTGTTATTAATTTTAAATGTTGCATTCTATAGAATTCAGTGCACCCTTTCATCGAAATAGCCTTAGAAGAACGAACGAATGAGTTATTTCTTAAACTGGAAATCCCTCAAGCCACTCAAACTAAAATATATTAGAAGACATAAATTTTCCAAGTCGACTAAAGAATACCCGGAGAATTTACCTATGCAAGTCCTAGAACCCCAATCTGGAGTTTTGCCACACAGTACACAAGACTTAACACCTATCTTTGGCTTTAACAAGTTATTGAAAGGGTGAGGACTTCACCGTGATACGGTCCCTTTTATCTCCCCGTGCGACTCCCCACTCTTATGTTGTGAGTCACCTCAAGTTAGATAAATATGCACGAATTTTCCAGACGACTGAAGAATATCCAGAGAATCTACCGGGCCAGTTCTAGACTCCGAACCGGGAGTTTCGCACAGTGCAGTGGACTCACTACCTCTCGATGGACTTCAAAGTTTAGGAAAAGGCTAGCGGCCCCTTCCTTCTCCTAGTACGACCCCCACTCTTATGTTGTGAACTAAACTGGCACTAGCTAGTGAAAGTGGGTTTTCTCGGAGTTCTCCCGTTTCCCCACATCTAAATTCTGGCATTGGATCTATAGATCCCAGCCGCCCTGATGGACCCTAAGTCACGCATCGGTCATTGGATTTGTGGTATCACTCACTCAGCTTGGGTGTCTGGTGTTAGATCGCCGGTTTTCGTCTTCTTTGCTTGCTTTGAGTTCGCAATCAGTTCGTTTTTTGGTCACGATTTTTTAATTTTTTTCTTCGGGTAGCCTTACCGTATTCTAAATTCATGAGCGGGGCGAAGAGAAAGTCTATCTTTCTGAGCACCCCGGTTATCTCTATCTCCTATGAGGATAGAGATCTACAAACCGAAATTACTGTCAGTTTTGTTTAAACTGGAAAACTATCCATGATAGTATAATTGACAACAAAATAAATTGGCGAAAATAAATCTACTTTCGAGGTAGAAGAGTTTTCGTGGTAATGTAAGAGCAATCATGCACAAGCTAAATAAATTGCAAATAAATACAATTATAATGAGTTTTTTGAATTAAGCACAAAGCTACACAATGGGCTATCTGTGCTCTGCCCACCACCGGTATTGAAACCCGGTTTTAGCGTTATAAGTCCGCAGACATACCGTTGAGCCACTGGGAACACAATTATAATGAGACGCTTTTGTTTCTCGCAGCTTATTAATTTTGCTGTACTATATTACATGAACAAAATCTATTTTACGTTACAAACATTTTAAAATTAAAAATAATAAATAAATGTTAATGCATGCTTAAATTTCCATGAGAGATTAAAATTTTAGCTCTGAAATTACCATAAGAAAATCTAAAAGTCCCAAGTTGAATTGAAACCTTTAACTTTTAACAAAGTTTAAAGCTCTGAAAGTTGATGGAAGGTCTTAACACATTTAAAACATCTTTAAGACCCGGCATGGCCAGGTGGGTTAAGGCGTGCGACTCGTAATCCGACGTTCGCATCCCTTTTAGCTCGCATTTTAGTCGTGGGGACGTTATAATGTGACGGTCAATCCCACTATTCGTTGATAAAAGAGTAACCCAAGAGTTGGTGGTGGGTGGTGATGACTAGCTGCCTTCCCTCTAGTCTTACACTGCTCAATTCGGAACGGCTAGCACAGATTGCCCTCGAGTGCGAAATTCAAAACAAACAGTCAAAATATTTGAATGTTGATGAGATATGATCACATCACTTGTGTTAGAGAATTGGCATTTGCAAATTATGAGACAACTTGTCTTCATGCTTCATGAAATGATCTGAATAAAACTTTTAACTCCTACACTGTTAAAAAACAATTGGCATTGTTGTTTGGGGTCAGTTAGCATGTGTGCTTGCTATAAGTACAGTAGTGGCACAAATTACAAGCTGCCAGGTCCAATCTTAGAAATACTCGATATTATTTGTAAAACTCAGCCTATTGAATCATTAAAGCAGTACTTTCAACTCACTTCACATATCAAAGTGTTTTGGATTATGTGATTCTTAAAATTCACCACCTTAGAGACTGACAAATAATGAAAATCTCTTTTGAAACAACATTTGCAGCTGATAAAAGTGGAATTTGATTGGATTTTGTTTGGACCAAAATTTCTGTTTTTTTCTGCAGTGTTGAAAAATTATCAAACAGTTATTTGATAGGTCTAAACAAAGTTCTGAGTTTGAAATAGGGAGCATCTGTAATTCTTTATAAGATTTTTGTCATTTAAATATAGGAGAATATTTATAGATCAGTAAACAACAGCACAGAAAGAATGTTGATATGTTGATAAAGATAAAATTGTGTGTGTATGTATGTATAAAATATATGCCAATGGTGTCAAACACACAACTTGTAAAAGATTTTGTGACTACCCTATGTAGTATGCCCTGTTACCTTTAATATGTATTACAGTCACATTTTGTATAACGTGATTGACTTTTAATGTTGAGTTATTATTAGCCCATGCTTTTATAACACAAGTTTAAGGTTGTTTTGAGCAAAGTCTGCTTAGTGTATGTGTTGAGTTGCCAGCACAACATTGTTTTAGGGAAAGGTGAGGGTGTATGTGTCACACATTTATGAATCTGACTTTGAAAGAAAGTTGACACTAGTGTACGTGATTTATGGTGTGCATTTTAAAAGCTAAATTCCAACAATACTATTTTTGAAACAAACATTTCAGAAATGAAGGAAAATAATTTCTTGAAAAGAATTAGGAAAATATTGCATGCATTCAAGAGTAAAGCAAGCATTGGCTGTGTTGTATTTTGTTTTGTTATAAATTGAACATTATCGTCATTATCAGCCTGGGACTAGTAATGTGTAATGGTGTTATAATAAATAATATGATGCGAGTACATTTTACACATTCATTAATTATCTCAATGCCTATCAACTTTTTCAGATTGGTTGGTTAATTGATAAATTGTTACTTTTTATTTTCCCATGATCCTGCAATTTTCCTTGAATCCAACAGTCATTTAATTAATTTGCAGTTGATTAGCATGCTCTATAAATTAAGCTTACATCTGTTATGTAAGAAAATTTGTGTAGCTCTGGAACTGATATACTTTAACACAAAATCATTTTCATGAATAAAAGTAATATAAAAGGAAATTACATAAATTTCTCAAATTCCTGGTTTGTTGCTAAATGTTTTATACTACTCATTTGAAACTTTTTCTTATTTACTATCTTGAGAATGTACAGGTTACTGTTTAAACCACTTTATTTACTCTATGTTGACATGGATAAATTAGAAGCTCTTCTAGCAAACTTTTTCAACCTCTGGCTTTAGTTGTTTTTTTTTTTCAAACTAAATGCATATGTCATCATAAATGTGTCAAGAAAGGTCTGTAGTAATTGTTAATGTTGAGCACAAAGCTACACAATGGATTGACTATCTGTGATGTGTCTACCAGAGGTATTGGAACCTAGTTTTTAAAGTTATAAGTCTTCAGATTTTCCACTAGGGGTGTATGGGGGAATGCTTTAGTAATAAAATCACTGACAAAGAAAGATCTCTTGAAACAAGACATGAATCATTCTCTTTGCATGTTATGATAACTTGTAATATGTGTTACAATATTTAGCATAAATTACCAATACTTCAAAGTTGTAAATTACAAATAACACTGAACTACTTGGCTAGTATTGAATATTCTAGTGATGAACAATTTGTAGATTAGCCTTTATTTATATTATAGAGTATTTTCTTGACTTTAGTAATCTATTATTATTTTAGCTTTTAACTTAATGTTTCAGTTTTGCACTGGTTGATTAGAATTTGTGGCTTTCTGTTGGAGTAGAACTAAAATATACACAACACCATTGTGTTTCTTGCATAGGATTTATTTATCCCACCTGCCTTCAGATGAACAACATATGTTGTTATCAAGACCCTAACAACTGTTGTAGCATTTTTCTTGTGTATGAGCAGATGTTGTTAACATCTTTATCTAATTTGAAATTGGTGCATATCTGTTATTAAATCTGAAATCCTTACCACTGGAAAATTGAAATTGTTTCATTATTCTTGGAATCAGACAGTAATGAACAACTTTTCTGTGTAAGTTATAAATTTTGCCTTGTCACACAGATGTTAAATTATCAATGCAGGGCTAATCCTAAACTGACATTTGGGTATGTGCTGCTCTGAAAATAGAAGTTATTATTTAAAACTAAAAGGAAAAAGAAGTGGCTCTCACCAAAAACTATAAAAAAAAAGTGAAACATTAAAGACAATGTACCCTAAAATATAAAACATTTTAGAACTGCTTGACAATTGGCATTTGATGAAATGTAATCTTGGAGGTATTTTTTCTTGAATTTTATGAAAGTAGTTTGGTTTACGTAAAGAAGCATCATAGTAATTTGATTAGCATTACTTAACATACTACTTATTTCATGGTATAATGTTGCATTGTATTGTCTTATCTAATTCTTGTAATGGCAATTAACAAGTTTCTTAAATTATATTTTATACAGGCTTTTTAGGTCTAATTTCATAATCAACATTTGAACAGAAATATGGAGACTAATGGTATGCCCAACTTGCAAATTCTCTTAATTTTCATACTGCTAATTGATTGATAATAAACATGCTAATTAACTTTCTGTTTAGCTTATTAACTGAACTTGATCCACCAAATGCTTCACTGAATAACCCTCTAATTTTTTCAGTTACTACACAAAACTTCCAGATTAATAACTTAATTGAAAGTATCATTACATCATCTAGAAATCACTTTAGCAACAAACAAAAATATTAAAAACATAGCATAGAGCACTGCACTCTTTCCAGTTTGTAAAGTCCTTTGAATAATCTTCATACACAAATAAAACAGTGAACACTACATTAAATTGTCCATTCACCAAATTACTTTTGGGTGGTTTTCCTTTTCAAGAGATTTTAAATATGCAGTAATCCCAGACTTACGGGGCCTGGCATGGCCTAGCGCGTTAAGGCGTGCGCTTCGTAATCTGAGGGTCGCGGGTTCGCCCCGAGTCGCGCCATACATGCTCGCCCTCCCAGCCGTGGGGCGTTATAATGTGACGGTCAATCCCACTTTTCGTTGGTAAAAGAGTAGCCCAAGAGTTGGCGGTGGGTGGTGATGACTAGCTGCCTTCCCTCTAGTCTTACACTGCTAAATTAGGGACGGCTAGCACAGATAGCCCTCGAGTAGCTTTGTGCGAAATTCCATAACAAACCAAACCCAGACTTACGTGAATCAAATAAATTCAGAATATGAGTAATGATGACTATGCTATTGTTCATAAGAGAACTTTCTTTAAAGATGTATATCTACTTTTGCTTCTGCCTAATTTGCCATTCTCATTTGTTATGGTATTTTAAGTTAATAATGTGCCAGTGAACCCATCATTTCATGCAGAGCATTTGGGTAAGATAATATGACAAATTCATGTTTCTTCACAAGTTTGGCAAATATGCCTTCTTTTCTCCGTGACGCTGTACTGGGATTTTGTTTTGGAAACTTCTTTTGGTGTGTCATTCAGGACCTGGACAAGGCAGCTACCAGTGTTTAATAGTTGTTACGACTCTTGGCTGAAGGTACGCCAGTTGTCATTAAAACTGTTTCTATTAAGTGGGTATCTAGATAAATAGCTTATTGTTATACCACTGTGGAAATTTGAACCGCGTCTAATGTATATCTGTCTTAGTACCTTTCCATCATAGTCTGTTTTTTTATTAATTGGGTAATGTTGTTGATGTGAACAGCTAAATTCTGGAACTTGATTTGTTAATGTTACAACTGGAGTAATTCATAACAATCCTGCAATCACAGATGAAACTGCAGTAGTAGTAATAGGTGTAGCACAAATAAATCAGGTACTGAAAGCAGTGTTAATGGTTTGATCCATACTTTTATCATTTCATTTTCTAAATAGTTTATTCTGCCCAATCAACCCAGGGCAGGATCCACAGAGATCAATAGACCTCTCTCGAATAAAGACAGTAAAGAAAAAAGACATGGTCGTAAACTGAACGAAGGGTTCTCCACCCAGTTGGCCTACACATAAATAAAATGGCCACCCTATACAATGAAACTGTCGAGGTTTACGTTCTGATCTGAATGACATCAAAACACTGATTGCTTCCTACCATCCTTTATGCCTTTCCTTAAAGAAAACATTTCTGAAACCTGCCAATACTGTTAATATGTGTCTATTCATTGAGTACACACGTATAAAAAAAAACTAACTACAGGTGGCAGCATTTATCTCAATATTCTTAACACTCCCACTTAATTTTAAGTTTTACACAAAATTACAATTACTGTCAATAATCTTACAGTTATTCTAAATGTTTTACAATTACTTTCAATCTATTATTATAATTGTCACTTTATCTGGTTCATTTATCCATTGGTGCCAGTCCAACATTATCTCTGAACTTTTCAAATACATTTCTAGCAAGTGGCTTTGTAAGAATGTCAGCAGTCATACTGTTTGTGGGACAATATTCCAGTTTTACTGATCTGTTCTGCACACATTGGCAAATGAAGTGGTAACAAATATCAATGTGTTTTGTTCTTGCATGACCCACTGGATTCTGTGCCATTGCGATTGTTCCTTGGTTATCTTCCATGATACGAACAGGGTCATCAACTTCGAACCTATTTCTTGCAGTAGTGTTCTCAATTATACTGTTTCCTGTGCTGCAAGACTCAAGGCTATATACTCTGCCTCTGAGGTGGATAGGGCCACCGTGGATTGCCTTTGCTAATCCAACTTACAGCTGCTCCTGCTTGAATAAAGATATTTCCTGATGTGAACTTCCTATATCCAGGTCTCCAGCAAAATCTACATCTGAGTAACCAGTAACGACGTCTCCTGGTACCTTTTCAAACTTAAGACTAAGATCACCTGTTTCTTTCAAGTAACGTTGGATTCTCTTTGCTGCTGTAAAATGTGCTGTGTTGGGCTGAGCACAATATTTCGATAGTGCTCCCACTGCATATGCAATATCTGGTCTTGTTCCCATTGCAGCATACAGAAGGCTGCCTACCAACGATTGGTACAAACTGCGATCAACCCGAGTGCCAACACCATCGTCCTTTTGCAGTTTCACGTTTACATCTGATGGAGTTGCAACTGCCTTACACTCAGTCATTCCAAATTTCATCAGCATAGTTTGGATATACCGTCTTTGATTTAACCATACACAGCCATTCTTTTCAAACTGAATAACACTGAGTCCAAGGATGTAATGCAGCTTTCTAAGGTCTTTCATGAAGAAATTTTCCTTCAGTGCTTCCTCTATAGTGATTATTTCGTCATCACTATCAGCAACCAAAATAATATCATCCACATATACTGCAACTATTGCTAGATTTTCACCCTTTCATATGTAAACATTGGAACTGGAAATTCTAGTTCCATCATTTGTTCATGAAATGATTTGTTCCAACAGTGTGGTGACTGTTTTAATCCATACAGTGATTTTTTCAGTTTACACACAAGATTTTCCTTCCCTGGAACCGCGTAGCCTTCGGTTGTTCCATGTATATCTCTTCATCCAGATTTCCATTCAAAATGCAGTTATGACATTAATCTGGTGAATTTTCAAGTTATTCTGCACAGCAAATGCAATCAAGGAGCAAATTGATGCATAGCGCACCACTGGGGAGAAGGTTTCCTCATAATCCAAACCATAATTCTGCGAGTAACCTTTGGCCACCAGCCTACTCTTGAACCTCTCTACATTTCCAGTATTTCCATACTTAACTTTGAATACCCACTTACAACCTATAGGTTTTTTCCAACTGGTAATTCCACCAGATCCCAGGTGTCATTTTCTTGTAAAGACTCAAATTCCAGATCTGTGGCTGAGTTCCACTCCTTTGCATTGTCACTTGACATTGCTTTACTTAATGTGCTTGGCTCTAGCATACTGCATAAGTTTGCAGTGTGACAAACTGATTCATTTGCTGCAGCCATATCTGCATACTCATCATATCCATAGCTGATGGAAGGGGGGGGGGTTTCCTGTTTCTTGTTGGTCATTCAGCTTTATCTTTAGCTTTAACTTCTGTTTCTTGGTCCACTATCTGTTCACTTGATGAGATATACTCATTTGTCACAGGCTCTTGACCAAATTCTGTTTCATTAAAGATAACATCTCGCCATATGAAAATCTTCCTGGATTTTTCATCATACAGTCGATATCCCTTGATGCAGTTATCATATCCAATGAAACGTACCTTCATGTCTAATTTCTGTCTTGACACATCTGGCACATGTGCATATGCAGGACATCCAAACACTTTCATGTGTTCTACATCTGGTTTCTTCCCATACCATCTCTCATATGGCATACAACCATCTTTTATTGCTGATGTGGATACTCTGTTACCCACATACGCTGCAGTAGCTACAGCTTCTGCCCAGTACATTCTTGGTAACTTAGCATGTGACAGCATGCTTCTTACTGATTCCACAAGAGTTCTGTTCCTTCTCTCAGCAACACCATTTTGTTCTGGATAATATGCTATTGACATCTCATGATGAATGCCTCTTGACTTCAAATATTGCTGGAACTCATTTGACGTATATTTTCTGCCACTATCTGTGCGCAGGGTTTTTATGCACTCTTCAGATTCATTTGAGTACAACTTCTCAAATTCCTTGAATTTCTCAAAGCCTTCTGACTTCTCTTTCAAGAAATACACTCTGCAGCATCTTGAGTAATCATCAATAAATGTAACAAAGTACTTGCTACCTCCAATAGATGCAGTTTGCATAGGACCAAAGACATAAAATTTTCATAAATTGTTTTTACTGATAGTTGTACTTAAATTTTGTCATTTGAGAGAAGCTTTATGAAAAATATTATGGTTACAAGTTTTTATTTATATATTTCTTGATGTCAGGTTCATTGTAATGTTGTAAATAAAATAACATGGGTGTTGTATGTTGGATAGAGAGAGAAGATAGAATGTATTTTCAGAATGGTATTATCTTTGCTACTGAAACATCTGGTGGTACTGTTATATTTGTCATGTTGGTCCTTTGGAGGTTGGATTTGTATATGTCTTTCACAAATCTTAACTGTTAGGTATCAGTACTTATTATACAGAATGCTATGTTTCTTCATATGAAAATTTTAATACGTGTCACTATTAGAAGTTTTCTTTCAGTTTTTTTTGTCTTGCATTTCTATTTGATGTTATTACAATCACTGACTTTTTGTTTTATTGCATTTTCTAATTTCTGACAGTCCATGAATTGTTCATTATTTTAACTGTATTTTTCTGTGGAGTGCTTGATAAGTTTGGGTTTTCTTATTTATGCCATGCACTTTTAGTTTTTCTGTGATGGCCAATAATAATTTGTTTTATATTATGTCCTTAAAGTTGCTAGTTGTTCTTTTACTGAATTTGTACACGTTGTTTTAATGCAAATAGTTTTTTTATTCAGCATATGAACTAAGCTCAAATTATTTTTGTTTTTCTTTAGGTGTTTGTGGTGTCATGTTTTGCAAGTTTCTTTGTTAAACAAATGTTGTATATTACTTCTAAGGAATTTACACAGTGATGGTTTTTGAAATTTCAGTAGTTATTTTTATGGTTTGGATTATGGAATTGTGTTTTCTGAGATTTGCACATAATGGATTTTCTTTTTCCATCAGATATACAGATTTGTCAATTGGTAGAGATTTTCTCACTCAAAATGATTCTCTTGTGTATAGATGTTATTGTTCTGGTTGGCAGTAGCTAATTAATTTATTTGTTCAAACATTACTACTTCAAAACAATCAGCTTTCTGGTGATCTATTAATACTGGAGTTTTTTTTCTTAATTTTTAAATCAATAATATACCTGGATGTTGCTAGTTACATCTTACTCTTCCCTCTGAAGATTTAATTTGGTAAGTTGTACCACAATATTGATATTTGCTATACTTACTGCCCTTCAGGAGAGAGATTTATTTTGGTATTTATATACCTGAATATTTTTAGTTGCTGTAATTACTGCCCTACTGAAGAGAGATTTTGTTTGACAGTTATACCATATTATTGATATTGTCTATACTGCCTTGCTGAGGAGAGATTTCCTTTTCTTCCAGATATGTATTTTAATATTTCTAGTAGTGATACTTACTGGATTTTTGGAGAGTCTTTTATCAGTTATACCAAGATATTTGTTTGCTACACTTATTGCCATCCTGATTTCATTTGCCAGCTACATTTAACCTTTTTTAGCATTTATGAATTTCACTGGGAATTCTCTTTACTTCAGATGGAGGAACAACAATATCAGTTATACACAAGATAAATATTCATTCAAATCTTCAGTTTTGTACTGTTACTGTGTTTAAATACTAGAGCTTGTCAAGCTAAATGGGATACCACAGACAAAGCAGTGCCTAAGCACTACATATAAGAATGAAATAACCCACGGATAATTTTTGACACACTACAATAAATGTACTTCATGTGTGTGATGTAATTATTATCAATTTTACATAAAGCATTTACAAGTATGTTTAAGAATCTTTTCCTCTGCTAGCATTATTTTTGTGAAAATTCACCTGCAAGCATTTGGTTAAAGGTTAAAAGTCTAACTTTCACTATTAAAACATTATTATAAATGTCATTTTATTGTACTTAATTGCAAACTAAAAAAAATAATTGAAGATCAGATACATTACATTCTGTAACTAGTGTATATAATAATAATTTATAGTCAGTATTACTTTATGTAGTTATCAGTAATGAGAATGTTTTCAATGTTTGTATGGTTATAAACTTTCCAACTAAACATTGCAACAGCAAGCTTATCTAATAACCTATTTTATTTATAAAAAATGTGATGCTGAAACTAAAAGCATATATGAAGATTTTAAGAACATTGTATTGCATAATTTTGTAGTGGTAAAATCTGTAGAATAATCAAGTTTAGCAGTTCAATTGAATGTATGGATTTAAAATATTTCTGCTGAGTAATTAACTTTACCAATTCCATTCCATAACTTAGTGTAGTATTTTTGATAGATAATTCTCTACATTATATTTGTATCACCAATTTATGAGACCAAGAGCTAAAGATTGGTTTGGTTTGTTTTGAATTTCGCACAAAGCTACTCGAGGGCTATCTGTGCTAGCCGTCCCTAATTTAGCAGTGTAAGACTAGAGGGAAGGCAAGCATGTTTGGCGCTACGGGGGATGCGAACCCGCGACCCTCAAATTACGAGTCGCAAGCCTTAACATGCTTGGCTATGCCGGGCCAGTGCTAAAGAACTTAGCATTACATAAATGAACTGTATGACTTGACAGCAATAACATCAGTATGGCACATTGTCATTTTTATATTAATATATTATAATAAATAAAATAAAAAATTGTACTTTTACCAAACAAAACAAAACAATTATTATAGTACTAGGCATAGCTCAGTTGCTAAAATGAGAAAACTAAATGACACCAAAACAATTTAATTAACTACATATAATAACTTTACTGATGACATTATAAAAAAAATGTAACTGGCACACATTTTTTTTCAAAACAAAATGTAACAAAAAGCTGTCAAACACAAAGATAAGGCAAAAAATGAATAATCCAAACAGACACAATTAAAGTGCACTCACACACACACAAAGTATCATTTAACTCAAAATTTTCAAAATGTATCAAGGATCATGCCATTGAATGGTTGGTAAAATATTTTTAGCAATTTTAAACAATTATGATTGATAATTCATGAAATCTTTACACTTTGAATGATTGGCTTTTACCTTTCACTTCATAAGAAGGTCGCTCCGTTTTCCAAAAGGTGCTTGAATTTCTTTAATTCTAAGTTTTAAAGCTTTATAGTAAACTAAAATGTCCAGTCTTCAATTAATAATTCATGAAATATTAATCTTAGTACTTTGTTCTTTTGAAGCCACAAAGTTTATGCCCTGCACATTTCTAGTTTAAAATATTTCCAAAACCATGTAATCTTTAATGTCATACTTTCACTGAAAAGAAATTCTGAGAGTAAAACCTTGTGTGTACACGTGTGTAATGCATGTATGAAAACATCTTTTAAAATATTATTTTGGTGAATCCTCAGACAAAACATTTATGCCTTTACAGAATTACTTTATGAACTAAATACTTTTAGGAATTCTTTCAATATAATCAAAGCCATAATTTTTTGAAGGATTGCTGATGAAACAAGTTAAATATAAAATTTACAAAAGAAAGAACCTGTTACATAGATTTATGTCTTTCAGTAGCCATTTCATAGCCTACTTGTATAATTATTGTTTCTATAATGTGTAATAAGACATGCAATATCATTAAAAAAAATGTTTAAGTGCAGGAAATGAAACCTGAAAGTCACATTTTCAGCAGATTTTCCTTACCAACTTTGTTAAAGATCTTAATGCATGTAAGGAATTTGTTAATAAGCACACTAGCATCACTATGACACCTGTTTATTTTATAATATTTCAACCAACTTTAACATATTGCACAAATTCAAGTATAAATCAATACCAACAAACAGGCTGTTTTATGGTAACACAACTATGGGAAGAGAAATAATGACTGAGAGATAAAACATAACATTTTGTTTTAAGCATCATAACTGAGCACTGTTCAGACAGTTTAATACACTGTTAAGCTTTAATACTTATTATTATTATGCAAATATAGAAATTCAGTTGCTGTATAACTGCTTGCATTTATTCACATCTAAGTGATATGCAAAAAAGTAAAGACATTTCAGAAACACAGCCAATATATCTGTATTACTTTAAGGAGACTTTTTTTAGTTTTTATAATTAAGTCTATACAGCAATGGTTTTCAGTTTTCTTGCCTCATAGATCCCTTCACAAACAAAAGACAATCTTGTTAACCCTAAGTCTACAGGAGATGAAACTATGGCATATAAAAGAAACTTTTAATACAATTTTATTTTCATTTGATTGACTATATTGTATGCTTTATTTGTTGTTTAATTGTATTAATGAAATTTGATCTTCATTTCATATTTAACTTCAGAATGTTCATAGACCAAAGGCAGAGGTTGGCCATATAGAATAAAATGATAACTCCTATACTAAAATCACAGAATAACAATCTTAGAAATAATATAAAGGCAAATCACACAGCCTTCACAGAAAAAACAAAACTGAATAGACTGATTTACAGAAAAACCTACATCATTTATTACTGGTGTAAACCATGGAACTTCACAAGCTAAAGCAGCACAAGTGCGAAAACTCGTATTTGCTATAAACACTACCATACCTTGTTTTCATCTCTATCCACAATATCTATACAGTTTCAAACTTTCACATTATACTTTATTTTCATTAACAATGATAATACTGAATCATTAACACTGATAAGTCAAGCTTTGTGTGTGTTTTCATAAATCAAATAGTACCATTTCAAAACTGTTTATGTTATGAAGCCTGTCTTCTGCTATAACATAGTTGAAAATTCACTTATTTGCTACATACCCTACTTATTTACTCATTGGAAGTTTAAAACAAATGTGCACACATTTTACTCAAAATTAATAGAGGACTGGACAGACAATAAAAATGTTTGTGAACATCAAAATATCAAGTCATCAAAATAGACATCTAGTGTTTTATAAGTAGCCTCCAATGGTAATGCATATTAAGATTGGTCACTTACATCTAATACACTAAAGCATTTCACAAGTCTTAACTTTTTAAGGCATTTTAGTATATACACAATATTTTCCAGCAGCATTCACTTTCCATACAGATTCACCAGATGTACAAGTCACATTGCGATAATTTCCTCCACAGTTCAGCTTCACACTGATAGATTTTTTTGTAGATTTATCTGTCTCTTTAAAACCAATAACAACTTTTTACCAATACTTTAGCCATATTGTATGACTGGTATGGATATTAATACTTTTATTGATAAGGAGAGAACAATGTTTTGACCTTCCCAGGTCATATTCAGGTTAAGAAAGGTTAACCATATTGTCAGTGAACTTGCTTAAACATGTTGATTGACCAGAAATATTCCAGTTCTGGATGTTTTTGCACTTATCAAGTTATGCAAGGTGACCATTTTAAAATATCTTTCCCCTAGATGTTTTCTCAACATATTTATACATTTCTCAGAAATGACTGGAGGACCAATGAAACTACCTCTTATCTAATGGCCAGTTTGGAGGGTTAAATATAATGAATTCACCAGTGTTGTGGTTGCTCCTGTCCTTGTACCCTCATGGGTACATACCAAAGAAGAAATCAAAATAGTCTTGTATTCCAGTACTTATGTTCTGAATGAAATTACTGTGCCTGGGAATGGCAGATGTAGTGGGGTTGGTGTAACGTGTTTTTTGCTTTTGCATATAGGTTCTTAGAATAGAAAGTATATTAGTAGTGTTAAATTATTATGCACTTGTTTTAATTTTTTTAATGTTAATCTATGTTTGCATAGTCATATGAAATATAGAAACTTAAGTAATTTTAATATAGGTACATCTTTTGTCCAATTGTACAAAGTTCATCATATTTTAATAGTTACAAATGAAATATACTTGTTGAATTGTGAATGTATACTTCACCTGATAAATGAGCAAACTTCTGTTCATGGGCTAGTATTACGATCTTAAACTAATTGGAATAATTAACTTTTTGTGTGTCTGTGGGAGCTCATTATACTTAATTTATGAGTGATCTTAGATTGGCATGTATTTTATGAAATTGTAGTAACTGTCTTTTCGTGGAACAGTAAGACAAGTAAATCTGTAAATGACAAAAAATAACCGTAAGTATCATATTTTGGAACAAAACCTTTTATTTTATGACGACTTATAGGTAAACAGCTATTGGAGATTAAAATTTAAAATATATTTTACAATATTCATAACTGTATTATGTATCACTTTATAAAATGTTACATCACATTTATATACATTATTATATACCTAATAAGAGAGTGTACTAATTCTCAGTTGATAACACTTAACCATACCTGCTTTATGTCCTTTCTGTCGCATTTACTTCAGGATATTCAGAAGTGAATGTAAATAAAAATTAAGAATTGTTTAAGCTGCTTAAGCATACCATATCAGAAGACTTACAGTCTCAATATTCTTTTGAAGTAATTAAAAAGGTTTGGATGTGAACATATATATAGATCTTCATTTTAGACAGAACTATTTCCAAAATAACATCACTCTTGCAGGAAAGAATGGATATGGCCACATTGTCTTTAACTGACTCTGATCTCCAGGCCCTGTGAAGGAAAAGATGTTTCTCTCTTTAGATTCTGGAAAAATGCAGCTTCAGTGAAAGCGTCATCCACACATTGTTTCTTTACAGACAAAGGAAAACCATGAAGAATGAAAACTCGTAACATAGTCAGTGTAATCCATTAAGACAACACAGTAGCAAAAAAGTTTCATAAAAATGAAATGATGTTCACAAAATAATTAGTTGTGAACAAAGATGAGAACAGTTATGTCTAATCAATCCCTAGTAAACTTAAACTTTTGAAAGTGTCTACCAATTTTCAACTTAGAATTAAAATTTAAAAGAATTACTCAAAATTCCTAATGAATTTTTTTTCTGTAAATTTATGGACATCATTTACAAACATCTCCTTTGAAAAACTAATTTTTCCAAATTTATTTCCAATACCAGTGCTTCAAAATCATATACTTTTTCTCTTATACTCCTAGCATTACAACAGTAACAATCAAGTCTATCCTTTTCTACTACTGTACTAACTTTAGTGCTAAATTTTTATTCTCTTTGTGTTAAGTTTCTTCTGGCCCTCACCACTGTTTAGTTTTAGTTTAAAACCTCCCTTATAGCTGAGTTAATAGTCTTAGAAAACAAGCCAGCTGCTACAGTATTTAAGTGTAAACCACCCATTCCAAGAGCTCCCTTCTTCCGATGAACTTGATCGATACAAGTCCAGTCAGACTGCTCATCCTTACAGTTTACTTACTGAAACCTAAACCTAACATTTAACCCTAGTGACCTACTTATAACTTCATTTACACAGTTAATTCTTGGTTATACTCTCCACCTGTTCTCCCACATAGCATAATCTAATTATTTTGTCCTCATTTACCAACAGATTATTCTAACCATATATCTTGTCGATAAATCTCCTACAACTTCCATATCCTTCTCTGATCCTTTTGTTTTCATTTTCTCCAACAGTTCATATGCAGAATCCAAATTCTGAAATTTGTTTGTCAACATAATAGGTTCATAACAAGTAAATTCATTATTTTTTACTCTAACACTAATAGCACTCTTTCTATCATCCTGAAAGACACTGTCATATGATATATCCCTTTCATATTAATAAATTATTCACCCTCTGACTACTGCTTCCATTTCACATAATCTACAATTCTTTTCATTGCCTCTAACTTCTCCAATTATATAAGTTCTACATAAAATCGTATACCTTCGTCACTAATTTTCTTTAGTACGTAGCGACCTGGTATATCTTGGGACTTAAAGTACTTGACTCGTACTCTTGAGCAGCTAATAACTTTATAACGTCCTTTTGAATGAAAGAATACACACTAGTAAGGATAAAAGAGCGAGCATGTTATGTAACGGGTAAATTCGAACTCCCAATTCTTTGTTAATATTTATCCAATTTTTTCTTTTAATGTCTTGTGGGAAAACACTCATTAAAAAAATAACATATGTGTATTGTCACCTGCATATTTTCTACGGCTGTGATTGGACATCTACTTAGTAGAATTTAACAATGACTTTCAAGTAATGACGTCAATACTGATTATACTACAGAGTATCTTAGCAACGTTAAACGTAAAGAAAAGAATTTCGGAAAGTTAGTGAAGAACAAGAAGCCTAAAAATATTGATATTTCGTCTTATAAAAGAGAAGTAAGATATTATAATGGAATTAACATTAAAATTATTATTTTTGCTTAATTATATTTGCTGTCAATACCCAACCCAAATGTATGAAAAATTTATTTTATCTCTTAAAAATGTAAAAAACATGTACTATTATATCCAGAAACGAAATAATACAGCAGTTCCTTTACACAACTTGTTTCCAACCGAAAACCCCTCAGTCACTGCTTCTGTTAATTACGATTGCAGAAGCTAAAGCGGAACGATTGTATCTGTAGGAAATAAAATCATAATATAAAACTAATACAGATGTCCTTTTAATTTGGGTTGTACGAGTTCTTGATAGGGGCCATTTACAATGTAATACTGTATACTAGAAAGAAAATTTATGGAAATGAAACCAGCAAGAAATCGTTGTACTGATTCATGATGAGGAAAACCCACTTGAGAAAAATGTATTCAAAAGTCGGCTGGTATTGGTATTAACACTTTAATTGAAATTAAGTACAGTTTGAGTTCCTCTTCCCCCCAAAGTATGTTATGGGTTACTGAATTATGTGAGCATGAATAAAAGTGTTGTATCTTTTCGCTTCAAGACAAACAAACACAGCTATTTTATAACAGAAGTTCAAAGTTACTTCTGTCGACATGTTTTTCATAATCTTTTAGACATGGTTTTTAGTCTTTTGTGTTAATTTGGATGAAAATATTCAAATTAATCAAAGATGTTGGCCGTGAGTATAAAGCAGATATAAGTTTGTTTTCGTCTTTGAATTTCGCGCAAAGCTACTCGAGATCTATCTGCGCTAGCCGTCCCTAATTTAGCAGTGTAATACTAGAGGGAAAGCAGTTAGTCATCACCACCCACCGCCAACTCTTGGGCTACTCCTTTACCAACGAATAGTGGGATTGACCGCCACCTTATAACGCACTCATGGCTGGGAGAGCGAGCATGTTTTGTGCGACCGAGATTCGAACCCGCGACCCTCGGATTACGAGTCAAACGCCTTAACACACTTGGTCATGCCGGACCAAGTTACCCTATTGGAATGTTTTTCATAATTCTTAGACATAGTATCTAGTCTTTTGTATTAATTTGGATGGAAATCAAATTAATCAAAGATGTTGACCGTAGATATAAAGAAGACATAAGACTGATAAATGTTATTCAGTAGTGATGTGATTTAAACATTCCAACTCAATACATTTAACTAATTGATCATTTAGATTTGTAAACATTACTTGTGATTTAAAAGTAAATTTATACTTAAACAGAAAAAAAAGGGAGAATTTTACCTATCGTAATAAAAACTTCCTGCGCAAACACAAATAAAACACCTTCTTAAATATTTTTATGAAGATGGTTATGTTGATACTTTTTACAATTTTATTTAATTTTTTATTTAGTTTATTTGGCATCACAAAACAACATCAACTGCCCTTGTGGATACATGTTAAGAGAAATCATGGCTGTAAGTTGTGAATATGGATATACTTTGTTTGTATTCATTTCATCTTTTCATATAAAAATTTGAGGGACATAATCTGTTTGGTAGAAATATGTCTTTATAATAATTTAATGAGAAAACTCTAGATAAACTAAAAATACATTTGATATCTTCCCAACTTTAAAGCTCTGACTGAAACGAAGTGTTTTTGCTAGTTCATTTTTTAGTATATTTTACACGAGACAGGAATTAAAACCTGACTACGAATATGAATTTTCTTACACAGAGACACAAAGCAACTTGGAATAGATCTAAAGAATATGTTTTATTATAATATGCGAAGTAAGCAGTACGTGCAATGAGATTTTTGTGAATTTCAGTAAGAAGAAAATATTACAACAAGAAAACACCTATACTAATTACATCATGACATAAAAGACCACAAGTTACGTAAAATTTTTCGGGTCTTACAAATTACTATACATGGTAGAAATGCTAGGTGTAGTTTAATGTCTTGTGTTGGTGTTCACTGATTGATGGCCCCATATTGGAGCACAATGTATCGCTGAATACGTTTCATACTTTTAACTGAAGGGTGTTTTAACTACCTTAATCATGATTGTTATTCAGTTAAAAATAGTTACATAAGAGTGGTAACTATTGCTAATAGTTATCTGCATCTATTTGACAATTGTAAATAAAGAACGGCTCTGTCTGAAACTTAGGAAGGATTTGAACTGGATTTTTATACCTTCTGTCATATAATGTGCCATTTCTTCTGCTTTTGTTTTGGAGACATTATTTTGGATGTTTTAACAGCTCTCTGTTAAGAAAAGTTATTATTATTATTATTCTCACAAGCATCGCCAGTATCTGGAGGACACCATTTCGAACACTTCCATGCCTGTTCTCTCTTCACTTATTATAGAAGTTAAGGCTGTCTGTGCTATTATATTTTGTCACCATGTTTTTTCAGCCTCCTTTTGCTCTTGTATTCAGCGTTTCGTTGCATCAAGTTTCAGAATAAATTTACGTATTTTATGCCATAAACGCAAACGAAACATTAATATAAACATTAATAAGTGCATTATGGGAAATACCACATGCCAAACTCTTGTTTACTATTTTACCAATGTATAGAGGGTCGAACATCCTCATCACCTGGCCGTTTCTACATTACAAGTTTTGTTGAACCAAGTTGCTAACGCATTTTCTTTCCGATTATCACAAAATAAAATCAGATGTAAATTTTAATTGAACGTGAATTATATTAATAAATTTCATTTTCGCTAAAAATAGTATTAACATTTTAATAACTATGGTTCTGTTTTTCATACTTACCGAAGCAACCTTAAACTTTAAAAATGTGTTTTCCTCACAACAAAACCATATTGGGTTATCTGTTGAGTCCAGCGGGGAGATTTGAAAACCCCTGTTTTCGTCTTGTAAGTCTGAATGCTTCCCGCTGTACCAGCGGCAGACTGTAGATATGGCACAACATTATCGATTTAAAAGACAGACAGATTAATATTTATCTTAAATGTTGCTATGATAAACTATTAATAACTCTTTGAATACTATTTCACTAACGAATAGTGGGATTGGATTCATCGTCCCATAATAACGCCCCCACGTCTTAAAAGACGAGAATATTTGGTGTAATGCAGATTCGAACCTGCGATCTTCAGATTACAAGGCGGGTGCCTTAACCACGTGGCCAAAACGGGCCGTTTTACCACGAATCTGCGATAAGAACAAAAGATGCAAATACCGTTTTCTGAATTAAACATAAACAATCTGAAATAAATACATATGCTGGCTATATGTACACACATCATAAAGTCCATATAAAAACTATTTATTAAAAGATAACTACTTAGCATATTTTCCTTTTAAAATTAATATGTTATTCTAATTGTACTTTTGTTGTTATAATAAAAATACAATTTGTTTGTGATATAATTTCAAACTTTAACTTACTTTTTCATATCTATAAGTCTCAGTAACTTTTCACAGTTCCTGGTGGCTGTACTCAACCAGTTTCTTCTGCTCCCTCACTACTAGCTATTTAAAAAGGAGACAAACGTTAATTAAATGATTGATATTTTGAAATTAAGAACAAATTTACACAACTGGTTATCTTTGCTTTGCTCACAACGGATATCGAAGATTCTCAGTGTAACTATTTCTTGAACGGCGAAACTTATGAAACTGGTAAAACAAGGAAATAAAAGTGATATATTCCAGTATTTTGGTATTCATATCCACAAGAAAATCATTTCGATATTTTGGATATTACTCCCAGGGACAAGCGGTAAATACACGGACTTACAACGTTAGAAATCTGGTTTCAATACCTGTCACAGACAGAACGCAGAGAGCTATTTATGTAGTTTTATCTTAACTTTATGGAGAGACAGAAATTTGGTTAAATATATATATTTGTTTCACTAGGATAAGAAAAAAAGAATGGCCAGGATCAAGCCTAAAAGCTTGAATAATACTCAGAAAAGCTCTAAAGAAAAAGGTAAAATATCTCTATTTTTTGGTTGTCTAATATTAAAAGTACCAGCAAAATCTTTCAAAATTTGTGAAACGTTTTTCTAAAATATTTATTTTATCATTTGGTAGACCCAAGAACAAAACCGCCTCCACCTCCCACTTATCAAATTTACACCAATTGCAAAACTGCAAAACAAGCATCGAAAGTATGGAATTAAAAAAACCCAACCTAAGTTCAGTTACTTCTCTTCGCCAGAACAACCACAAAAAGATTTCTCAAGCAATTTCAATTCAAAATCGGAGAAAAGAAATCTGCAAAGAAAATATTTCATATCAATATATTTATTTCAACACATGAATTTCCACTTTCTAAAACTGAACTTCTTGTTCCTTTTCAAGCACTAAACAAAGTCAGATGTCTTAGTAAAAAACTAAACAGTTGTTTTATCTTTACGAAATCAAACTGAATCTGAGTTTCGTTTCAAACTTTTAAATAATCAACCTACATGCCGCAATAGTGGCAATAATTATATATTTTGTACAAATTGTATATAATTTCCAGTATCATATCCACCAGGATGTAACAATTCAAATAGTAGTCTCAAGCGATTTAACGGAGAACAATCGTTACAGTAACATTTCCCTTTTGGCTGTTACGTCTAGAATATTTAAAGATCCGGTGTAATAGTTTTAGAAGCAAAGCACCATTATCATCAGTTAACAATAATTTCCAAACTTAATTATTGAAGTAGAAGAAAAAAAGTAACATTTAATTTAATTGAAAACTCAATATACACACGGCATATTCATCTGACACAAGCGACTAATCATGTACAAGTCGTAAATAAACATCTTCAACTCTTTTCTTGTCAGAGCAAATAAAGACTATATGAGCCTAATATTTGAAGCCGTAGTTATAGAGAACCACGAGAAAAATCCTGGACATTAGAAAACTAACACATATATTATACTCTGTATACCTAACCATGTTCTTACCAAACGAAAGTTAGTTAAAAAGGATCAAAATGTAGAAAGGAAACCATATTTATTACAAGCCAAACACATTGAAGACAAAGGAAAATCTTGTTCATCATCTCGTCGCGATCCAACAGCTAGGTTTCTTTAGTAAGCTTGGAAACAAATCAACATATTTTGGACTGTGTTTTAAATGATAATGAGCTATTGTCACCTCATGATAGAATATAAAATAATCTGACAATTGGAATAGACTACACACAGACAAAATAGGACAAAATCGAATCTCACATCACAACCAATCAATTCTGCAAACTTAGTGGAATTGTTAATTTACAATCAACACCACAATTGGGTAGTGAAGGATTAAAAAAGTGAAATAATTCATATTAGTCTTATTTTATAGATGTACGTTTCAACGAATATTTGAATTAAACATCACCCTCACGTGCTGTTATTGATCATACTAGGCTAAACACGAAAGTTGGAAGTGTGAACACCTTTTGAGTTCTTACACTTTTAACATTTAGAAACATTCCCGTACCATGTCTAACAAGCATATTTCAGATTTAAAAAAAATTATGACAAGTCTCGACATATTCTTACAAAGAAATGTGTCTCTATTTCATTATTCATTAAATCCGTTCACTTTTTGCTATTTTCAATTGTTCCCGGATATCATTGACTCTAGTACTTCATGCTTAACATAATATTTTATGCTGAATTTTGTTCTTGTACATTCTCTGCTATGACCAAAATTTCAATATTCTTATATCTTCTACATGCTAATGTATACAATATTTTAGATCACGTTTTGTTTCTCCATTACAGTTTCTTCCACGTAGAAAGTCATATTTATAAATTTAAATATTTTATAGTTACCGAATGTTACTTTTTGTATTACCTAAAATCTGATTTATCTTTGTTATCGATTAAAATATAGGATAAGATATTTGGTGATTTTCAACACGTTAAACAAAATAATAATTAAACCTGCAACATAAGACACAAGAAACATTCCTTTTAATGCTTCAGTAAAGAAGTACTTTAGGCTCAGTAAAGCAATGAGTTGGTAAACAACAATCTATATTTTTAATGAAGTGATTTAGTTTGGGGAGAACGTACAACGCTTTTCGAAAGAGTGTTGGTCTGTCTTCTTCAGATATGGTATTTAGCAAAGCAGTACATGGTATATATACAAGAGGTACAATAATTTAGAGTAAAAGAAGTGTTTCCATCATATGAAAAGATTATATATAAATGTCAAGGTTGGTAAAGTCTATGGTTGGTGAATGAACGAAGCGAAATATGGTTGATATTGCTAGAGACATTATCACGGTTTGGAGAAATGCCGTTTGGTTTGTTGATCTCCGTAGTTTCTAAAGAATATATTTTCGTTTTCAGTTGCACGATAGCGTACGAGTAAAGTGTACAGTTACAAGGTATTTTGTGACAAGGCTCAAATGGCTGGCATGTTAAAAACGATATTTGGAATTCATCCTTACTCATATGACCTTTATATTCTTTTTATGATTTAGTTACAAGAAATGTGATATTTGTCTATTATATTTCACAATACATTCCTATGGGATTCTACGTACATGATATATTTTGTTCCTTCATTAGTAGTTATTTAGGGTTAAAGAATAAGACGTTTATATTATTTCAAGTTTTAATATCATTTTCCATTTATTAAAGAGGCTGGTAATTTCATAAGAAATTTCTGGTATGAAATGGTTTGTTTGTTTCTGTTTTTAATTTCGCGCAAAACTACACAGGAGCTATCTGCGCTGCCATCCCTAATTTAGTAGTGTAAGACTAGAAGAGAGCATGAAATGGTATGCCGGTAGAATGGATTTGGTTGTTATAATATATTGTGTGGTTTTGAACGTTAATACAAGCCCTATTATATAACTTTGGCCTAAACCTTTAGGTAGTACTACATTTTCTAAGTAGTGCAATTCAGTTCTAAATCTTCTTTGTGAGTTCAGTGATTGTAGGATTCTCTTCCTAAAACTAAAAAATAATCGTTCTATTCATAACTTACATACATGTATTTAAATATCTGTGTGTGTATAACATGGAATAATTCGCAAAGATACTAGTTAAAAATTTCTTAGAAGTCAAATTGTTAATGAAAACAGCTTTATATTATTTTCTCTTCAGGTTTAAAATCAGACAAAAACCAATCACAATGTTACTGAAAAAAAATTGCCTTTGTCAGGATACCACATTTTTTCCTAGAGCAATCAGTGACACCCTCTGTGAGCTCCAAGAAAAATCAGTTCCTCCAGAGATTGTGACAAAAGGGACGCTTAACACTGCATTTTGTAATGCCGTAATAATAGTAAAACGTGTACATGCCATGAATCACGAGAATAATTATACAATCTGCAGGATACAAAACAGAATGAAATACCAACTTGAAAACAAGAAATAAAAACATTTTTTTACCTTCATTTTATTCTTATATGCTCTTGAAACAAAACACGTTAGAAGACTCTTCACCAAACGTCTAATTTACTAATATATTTCGTGAGTGCAAATCTAACTAAATATGAAGGAATGATATGTTCAGTTGATTAATTTCAGTTTCATTCATTAAAGGGAAAACAAAATTATGGAGACAAATATAATGAGATGATTCTTCAGAAAATAATGTAACCGTTAAATTAAAATTACAATAACAAACAGTTTGAACTGATAAAGATGCCACATCGAAGAACGAGGTTCGCCATGGCCAGGTGGGTTAAGGCATTCGACTCGTAATCTGTGGGTTTCGGGTTCGAATCCCTGTCACACCAAACATGCTCGCCCTTTCAGCTGTGGAAACACTATAAAGTGAGGTTCAATCCCATTATTCTTTGATAAAGAGTAGCCCAAAAGTTGGCGGTGGGTGGTGATGACTAGCTGCCTTCCTTCTAGTCTTACACTGCTAAATTAGGGACGGCTATCAAAGACAGTCCTTCTGTATCATTGCACGAACGTAAAAAAACAAAAGGACAATACGATGTAGTTATTAAAGTCATAGTTTACCTCGTGTAAAAGCTGCTGTTATTGTGTTTTGAATTTAATTATTTAATCTAGCATATTCCTTACTAGATATCAAAGCAAAACTAGTTTAGATGTTATTTAATTTTGTAGAAATCAGTATTTTTTATCTTGACTTAGGTGAATCTTGGCCAATCAATGATACAATCTGGAATGAAGAAGAAGAATCAGTTCCTTCCGAGATTTTCATACCCAAAAGGTATGTATTCTCAAGTTCCTACCGGGATTTTCATACCCAATAGGTATGTATTCTCAAATAAATCCTGACTTTTATCTAAGTGGTTGCCAGGACGCTCTGCTCACAATACCCGGAAAACTGTTTTGAGCTCCTGTCACACCAAACACATTCAACCTATTTAGTCGAAAGGGAAAATTAAAATATGACAGTCTATTTCATTATTCGTTGATCTAAGAGTAACCCAATAGTTGACAGTGTAAGGTGTTGACTTGGTGTCTTTCCTTTAGACTACAATTGCTGAAAATATGGTTGGTGTATACAGCCTACGTGTTGTTTCGCGCAAAATTTAAAAGAAACCAAATCAAATAGACTAAGTATCGAAAAAAATTAAAATTATAAAAATATTTTAAAATAGTTTCTCAGCAAATATGTAACAGTTCATGTATATTATATATTGTTGTTCTTAGTTGTTTTTATCTCACCATAAAACTTGTGTTTTGATAAGAATGCGTACTATTGATGATTATAATCTGTTATCAAGCAGAAAAACTGTTAACTTAAAAATTCAATGAAAAGTATGTAATCCAATGATATAATTAGGTTTCATAGTTACTTACATAACCTATGTATTTCTTCAATACATTGCACCTTTGCTGCTTGGCTACAACTAGTAAAACGCTACCTGTCATAACATCTTTGCCGTCAACATCTTGTAGAGTCGTTTTCACTTATAATTTGTTTTGGGACCTTAATTCTTGTATTTTTGATTCAAGCAGACAAATTTGGTAACATATGTTTTATGTGACTTTGAAATAACCATAATTCGTTATCTATTCCACCATATAAATTTTCAAATACGTTTAATAATCATTTGACAAACCTCAACTACTGTTTTTCTCTATACACAATTGCAACCATTTTTCATTATAAGTAACTTTAACGTGGGTATTACAGCAACTTGTGAATGAGAGTAGAGAAGAATATGTTAATTCCATTACATCTGCAATATCCACTATTATCGAGGACCTCTGTATAATACCAGGACTCCACAGTTTGACTCATACACGACAGATCTAGTAGTTATTGAAATACTGTTCATATTGTTATACTGTCTGAACAATAATTGTTTTAGTGTGGATCGTGATATTTACCAATTTTATCTCAGTTGTTAACCATTAACATTAAGGTACTGATTTATCAATATAACACAATTCATTTAAATAAATATTGATCTTTTCTCATACAAGTCACTTTTGTGTAAATATACTATGACAAATTAATTATTTGTAAGTATTGCTTCTATTCCAGTGACTTTGCCCCGCAGAAGAAATCATTGAAGGAGAGGATTGAGGACGGGTTTAGAAGAGTTTTTTGTTGTAAGCATCAAACCAAGCAGGAAAGAGTCTGGTGTCACGACTCGTAAGTTCTAGGTTTTTATGAATTAACTAGGATACCGTATTTTCATACTACATATACTCAACGTAATGTATAGCTTTACGAAAAAAGTCTGACTGAACTTATCGCTTCTTACGGCCCTTTTAGAAACCTACATTTCTTACTACACATATCCATGTAATCGTTTTTCACAGTGTACAGTTTAGCCGAAGGATAAACACTAAAGCTTTTGCGATAAGTGGCTTTGTGGACAACGTTGTGTGCCTTTTGTGTATTTTTTCTGATCCGAGTGAAAGCTATACTGACTATTTAACTCTATTTTACCTGAGACTAAATATCTAGAGGGTGAATAACTTGAACATCCAATTGACATTTAGTAGGCGTTTTCTTTTGTTTTTTGTATGAAACTCTCGTACATTTCATCACGAATATTCTCTGGTTGAAAACTGAGAGTTCTTAATTTCTCAACTCTCCTGGAAAGTCTCTCAGTAGCTTGATACCGATATTTTCAATTGATGGGTATTTTATGCTCACAAGGGCTAAATGGCAAGTCAGAATCACTTAACATTCCTAATTCTAAACAACTGACCAACTACTCATTACCATAAGAAACTTTAGCCGTCTGTTAGACCCGAAGAATGGGAATGACTGCCATTACTATAACCCGAGCACAACCGAACTTACGGGCTGTATTCAGCTGCATTGTGGCTCGAATATTAGACACTGAGAAACGCAACACTGCATACTGAATATCAGTTATTGCTGGCCCGTCCAAGTAGAATATAATAAGTATAAATTAATGTTATCTTTTAATCTCTGAAAGGATCTGTTTGAAGGAAGAGTGATGTGAAAAATGTAACAGATTTTAACATGTCCCTAGGGTAATCGACGATTTCTAATTTAAAATACGTTTATATTAAACTTTAACTTGTATTGACTTTGTATATCATACAGCTTCGTTGGACTTCTTTGAACAACCATGTCGTAGTTTCTTTTTTGTTTATTTCTTACTATCATCCGCGTGGCATGACAGTAATTGGATGTCTCACCTTTTTAATTTATGCTTGTATAAAAGGGAAACAACAATCTGTGCTTTAACAACATTTTTTCTCTCCAAAACACACTCTAGTAGCAATGAAGAGATTGAATGGGATAGCTCATCCGTTTGGAATTACACGACTGGTCGTGTTGTTGAATTTGAAGAGGATGAAAAACGTGTTATAGAGATAATAAAGTCTAAAAATAAACCTCACGGATTTTGTATTGCTAAGAAGATGTTAAAGAACAGTAATGGTAAGCAGTCTCTTGTTTGTATCAGAATAGCGTTTCTTTTATTATTATTATTACAGTAAAAGATGACCTGGAGAGATCACCCATTTTAATCATTTACACCACTTTATGGTAGTGTGTTGTCTGTCTATAACTTAGTTACTAGACACTAAAATGTTGTCATTTAAGAAACGCTTAACATTGCAATTTGTACTGCCGTGACGTTAGTGAATCGTGCACATGCCACGAATTACGAGAAAGATAATACAATCTGTAGGATACAACACAGCATGAAGTAAGAACTTGAAAAGCAAGAAATTAAAATATTTGTGACGATTCATTTTGATTTTATCTGTTCTTGGTACAAAACACGTCAGAAGTCCCTTCACCAAACATCAAGATGATTAATATATGTCGTGAGTGCAAATCTAGTTTGTTTGTTTGCTGTTGAATTTCGCAAAAGCTACACGAGGGCTATCTGTGCTACCCGTCCCTAATTTAGCAGTGTAAGACGAGAGGGAAAACAGCTAGTCATCACCACCCACCGCCAACTCTTGGGCTACTCTTTTACCAACGAATAGTGGGATTGACCGTCACATTATAACGCCCCCACGGCTGAAAGGGCGAGCACGTTTAGCGCGACGGGAATGCGAACCCGCGACCCTCAGATTCCGAGTTGCACGCCTTAACACGCTTGGTCATGCCGGGCCGAGTGCAAATCTAAAGAAAGATGATAGGATTATGTGTTCAATTTTTATTTTAAAATTAATTAATTATAGGGAAACAAAATTATCATGGCATTATCCGGCAGAAAATAACGTGACGGTTAATTTAAAATTACGATAACAACAGTTTTGAACTGATGATGATGATGTCGTATTAAAGGTCCATATGATTTAGTTATTAAAGTCAGGATTTACCTGGTGTAGAAGTTGTTGTTATTGTATTTTGAATTTAATTATTTAGTCAAGCAGGTTTTGCATTGTAACTGAAACAATTTTATCTTAACGTTTAAAATTTCACTTCAATAGTTTTGAGCCCGACTTGGCCAGGTGGTTAATACATTCAAATCGTAATCCCAAAGTTTCGAGTTCGAATCCCTGTCGCGCCAAACATGTTTGCCCTTTCAGCTGTGGGGACGCTATAATGTGAGGTTCAATCCCTTTATTCGTTGATAAAAGAGTAGCCCAAAAGTTGGCGGTGGGTGGTGATGACTAGCTGCCTTCCCTCTAGTCTTACACTGCTAAATTAGGGACGGCTAGCAAAGACAGTTTTGGTGTATCTTTGCACGAACGTAAAAAAAAAGGACAATACGATGTAGTTATTAAAGTCATAGTTTACCTCGTGTAAAAGCTGCTGTTATTGTGTTTTGAATTTAATTATTTAATATAGCAGATTCCTTACTAGATATCAAAGCAAAACTAGTTTAGATGTTATTTAATTTTGTAGAAATCAGTATTTTTTATCTTGACTTAGGTGAATCTTGGCCAATTAATGATACAATCTGGAATGAAGAAGAAGAATCAGTTCCTTCCGGGATTTTCATACCCAAAAGGTATGTATTCTCAAGTTCCTACCGGGATTTTCATACCCAATAGGTATGTATTCTCAAATAAATCCTGACTTTTATCTAAGTGGTTGCCAGGACGCTCTGCTCACAATACCCAGAAAACTGTTTTGAGCTCCTGTCACACCAAACACATTCAACCTATTTAGTCGAAAGGGAAAATTAAAATATGACAGTCTATTTCATTATTCGTTGATCTAAGAGTAACCCAATAGTTGACAGTGTAAGGTGTTGACTTGGTGTCTTTCCTTTAGACTACAATTGCTGAAAATATGGTTGGTGTATACAGCCTACGTGTTGTTTCGCGCAAAATTTAAAAGAAACCAAATCAAATAGACTAAGTATCGAAAAAAATTAAAATTATAAAAATATTTTAAAATAGTTTCTCAGTAAATATGTAACAGTTCATGTATATTATATATTGTTGTTCTTAGTTGTTTTTATCTCACCATAAAACTTGTGTTTTGATAAGAATGCGTACTATTGATGATTATAATCTGTTATCAAGCAGAAAAACTGTTAACTTAAAATTCAATGAAAAGTATGTAATCCAATGATATAATTAGGTTTCATAGTTACTTACATAACCTATGTATTTCTTCAATACATTGCACCTTTGCTGCTTGGCTACAACTAGTTAAACGCTACCTGTCATAACATCTTTGCCGTCAACATCTTGTAGAGTCGTTTTCACTTATAATTTGTTTTGGGACCTTAATTCTTGTATTTTTGATTCAAGCAGACAAATTTGGTAACATATGTTTTATGTGACCATGAAATAACCATAATTCGTTATCTATTCCACCATATAAATATTTAAGTACGTTTAATAATCATCTGACAAACCTCAACTACTGTTTTTCTCTATACACAATTGCAACCATTTTTCATTATAAGTAATTTTAGTGTGGGTATTATAGTAACTTGTGAATGAGAGTAGAGAAGAATATGTTAACTCCATTACATCTGCAATATCCACTATTATCGAGCACCTCTGTATAATAGCAGGACTCCACAGTTTCACTGATACACGACAGATCTAGTAGTTATTGAAATACTGTTCATACTGTTATACTGTCTGAACAATAATTGTTTTAGTGTGGATCGTGATATTTACCAATTTTATCTCAGTTGTTAACCATTAACATTAAGGAACTGATTTATCAATATAACACAATTCATTTAAATAAATATTGATCTTCTCTCATACAAGTCACTTTTGTGTAAATATAGTATGACAAATTAATTATTTGTAAGTATTGCTTCTATTCCAGTGACTTTGCCCCGCAGAAGAAATCATTGAAGGAGAGGATTGAGGACGGGTTTAAAAGAGTTTTTGTTGTAAGCATCAAACCAAGCAGGAAAGAGTCTGGTGTCACGACTCGTAAGTTCTAGGTTTTATGAATTAACTAGGATACCGTATTTTCATACTACATATACTCAACGTAATGTATAGCTTTACGAAAAAGTCTGACTGAACTTATCGCTTCTTACGGCCCTCTCAGAAACCTACATTTCTTACTACACATATCCATGTAATCGTTTTCACAGTGTACAGTTTAGCCGAAGGATAAACACTAAAGCTTTGTGATAAGTGGCTTTGTGGACAACGTTGTGTGCCTTTTGCCTATTTTTTCTCATACGAGTGAAAGCTATACTGACCATTTAACTCTATTTTACCTGAGACTAAATATCTAGAGGGTGAATAACTTGAACATCCAATTGACATTTAGTAGGCGTTTTCTTTTGTTTTTGTATGAAACCCTCGTACATTTCATCACGAATATTCTCTGGTTGAAAACTAAGAGTTCTTAATTTCTCAAATCTCCTGGAAAGTCTCTCAGTAGCTTGATTCCGATATTTTCAATTGATGGGTATTTTATGCTCACAAGGGCTAAATGGCAAGTCAGAATCACTTAACATTCCTAATTCTAAACAACTGACCAACTACTCATTACCATAAGAAACTTTAGCCGTCTGTTAGACCCGAAGAATGGGAATGACTGCCATTACTATAACCCGAGTACAACCGAACTTACGGGCTGTATTCAGCTGCATTGTGGCTCGAATATTAGACACTGAGAAACGCAACACTGCATACTGAATATCAGTTATTGCTGGCCCGTCCAAGTAGAATATAATAAGTATAAATTTATGTTATCTTTTAATCTCTGAAAGGATCTGTTTGAAGGAAGAGTGATGTGAAAAATGTAACAGATTTTAACATGTCCCTAGGGTAATCGACGATTTCTAATTTAAAATACGTTTATATTAAACACTAACTTGTATTGACTTTGTATATCATACAGCTTCGTTGGACTTCTTTGAACAACCATGTCGTAGTTTCTTTTCTGTTTATTTCTTACTCTCATCCGCGTGGCATGACAGTAATTGGATGTCTCACCTTTTTAATTTATGCATGTATAAAAGGGAAACAACAATCTGTGCTTTAACAACATTTTTTCTCTCCAAAACACACTCTAGTAGCAATGATAATGAAGAAATCGAGTTGGATAGCTCACCAGTTGTGAATTACCCAACTGGTCGTGTCATTAAATTTGAAGAGGATGAAAAACGTGTTATAGAGATAGTGAAGCCTAGAAATAAACCTTTCGGATTTTGTATTGCTAAGAAGAAGTTAAAGAACAGTAATGGTAAGCAGTCTCTTGTTTGTATCAGAATAGCGTTTCTTTTATTATTATTATTACAGTAAAAGATGACCTGGAGAGATCACCCATTTTAATCATTTACACCACTTTATGGTAGTGTGTTGTCTGTCTATAACTTAGTTACTAGACACTGAAATGTTGTCATTTAAGAAACGCTTTAACATTGCAATTTGTACTGCCGTGACGTTAGTGAATCGTGCACATGCTACGAATTATGAGAATAATAATACAATCTGTAGGATACAACACATCATGTAGTCATAGTTTATATTTCGTTAAGGATAAGGCTGCTCTGAGTTGACCTAAGGTTTGGTTTTGGAGTCTGTTGCTGTCCTATGTGCTCTGCTATACGATTGCTTTCGCTTCATTGGAAAACACTTCAATAGTTTTGAGCCCGACTTGGCCCGATGGTTAACACATTGAAATCGTAATCCGAGGGTTGCGAGTTCGAATCCCTGTCACACGAAACATACTCGTCCTTTCAGCCGTGGGTCTGTTATAACTGACGGTCAATCCCACTATTCGCTGGTAAAAGAGTAGCTCAAGAGTTGGCTATGGGCGGTGACGACTAGCTGCCTTCCTTGTTGTATTACATTTTAAATTAGGAACGCCTGGCATAGATAGCTCTCGTGAAGCTTTGTGCGAATTTCAAACGCAAACAAACTTTATTGGTTTTACACTTTGCGCTTAATATGGTTTTAAAATAAAGTTTTAAAACAGTTAGGGTGAGCATAGGGCAGATAGACCTTTGTTAAGATTAAACGCGCACACACACAGATTCACTCCGAATTGTCGTAACAGATTGATTATTGTATGGCTTAGGATATTCTTCACTCAAAGCCACCTATGGAATAACTGCACATAGCAGTTCCAGGTTTTAAACTTATTAATAAGATAGAAGTTAATTACTCAATAAAACCGTTGTCCTTTTCAGCCTACTCCAGAGCAACATCCTGCCCATTTAACAGTTTCAATAGGTAAAAACAATTGTTCGATATGACTTAATATGTTGTCTTTCCTCCTGAAGTTAACAGCCAAGAACAAGTCCATAATTTGAGGGATAAGTAATGTAATAAATATACGAATTGAGCACAGTCAATGAGGACCAATTTGCTCAGAGCACGTTGTATTACCAACAGTTTTATAACAGAGTCTAGAAAAATTGCGTTATCATGCCTACATAGTTGTGAGTCGCTATTCCATGTGTCTTTCATTGATTTGTTGTTACTTTAAGGAATGTTTTTGTTGTGAAAAGAGAAGAGGAAGGATTTTAACTGGTTAACGCGATCTAAATGTTCAAACATTTTCTTTTCTTATTCGGACAATATGTTTTCAAGCTATTTTGTATTCGTGTCTTACCTCATTAACATTGTTAAACAAAGCAAGTTAGCAATTCATAGACGAATTTTAGTAAAGAAGATTGACGCACTAAATAGCAAAATTACTACAAAGTGTACATATATGTATATATTTATTGTTTTAATAGTTTCAGGAGTTTTCGTTACTCGTATAAAAAATTTCGAAACATTTATTTCACTCATTGGAATTCTTGATCCTGGTGACGAAATTCTAGAAATAGATAGCGTTAGTGTCAGCCGAAAACACATCAAAGAAATCAGAAATATGATAATAAATACCGACAAAATACGCTTCACAACCCGGTCATTTTGAATTTGGAAGGAGAAATAAATACACGCAAAAAAAGATAAAATGGATTTCTCATTGTAAATAGTAATTTGTGTATTTATATATGTTATGTTTGTTGTTTAAAATTGTAAAATAATAAATTAAGAACAGTTTAAATTGTATTGTTTATTTTATTAAATGTATTGCAAAATGTTGTATTGGATTTTATTGTTCAAATGATGAAATAACACCAACAGAATTCAAGACAGATAATACAAAATTGTCTGCTGGATTTTATTGTTCAAATGATGAAACAACAGAAACAGAATTCAAGACAGACTTGCTACAGAGGAATCAATCCAGAAAGAGATATAATTTTATGAACAAAGCTTCACTGAATATAATCAATATATAATTAATACAATCAGTTTAAATCAGTAATTTACCAGTTAATTAACTTTCCTTACCATTCAATTAAATCATCCTAAAAAAGGATGATACTGTAGAATAATTGAAACGAACTCTTAAATATTAAATTAACTCAATAATGATTTTCGGTTACATGATTACAATAAAAAATCTGGACATATTTCTTTTTAACAATTTATTAATTTTCTCACAACGTAGATTGTGCAGTATGACCTACACACAATGACACTCTATTCACATAGTATTTTCGAAAAACATTAGTCAATCTCGGTTGTGTCATCTTCTAAACCAAATTAGAATAATTTAAAAATAATTAAAGCCAGTCGTTATCATTCATGCACTTTCCAAGCTTTTATCTAAACTCTCATGTACTGCTTTTTCAACGTCTGAAGATAACCCATTCCAAAAGCCAACCAAACTCTTAAATAATTAAAACTGCCTTAGCTGAAGATGATTCCTACCAGTCCATAAGTTATACCTGTGTCCCTAGTTCTACTATTTTCGTTGGCAAATATGGAAAAAAACAAACGATTATGCATCAGCATCTCCACGTATGATAAAACAATATTTTCTTTTTTTTTAGTGTGCTTTAAAAAAAGTCTGTACTCTTAATTTTTAATTTACAGTCAATCTTTTATCATATTTTCATTTCTTGTTTCAACAACATTTTGATCTCATGAATCTCGTGTCATACCAGTCAATTCAAATTTCTTAAATTTATGATGATTTTAATAAATCTTATATCTTAAACTGTTTGTGAGTCAACCTGTTTATTGTTTCCTTGTAGCTACCCCTTTCATTCTATGAGGAATATGTTTATCTTGAATATTAAAGAATTTACCTTTAAAGAGTTTATACATGTGATCAGTGTCGCTACATAACTCAGTTGACCAATTCAGAACAGATTATTCTTGTTGCATCCTTTTAATTTTTATTTTAAATTATGACCCATATATCGTTCTTATTTATCTCTATTTGCAACAGAACATTTCACCTGATAGAGCACTTATCATACCCATCCATACGTTCTCCAATTTCCATAATCATTTCTGTATTTGAAGTTAACAATAAATTTAACATACCATTGTTTTAATAGGTTCCTTGACTAGTTCCTTATGAAACTCAACAGTTTTAAAACATTTCTCCCTCATGGTTTGACTTTAATATTACCCAATACATATGTTCCATCATGGTTTGACTTTAATATTACCCAATATATATGTTACATCATGATTTGACTTTAATATTACCCAATACATATGTTCCATCATGGTTTGACTTTAATATTACCCAATACATATGTTCCATCATGGTTTGACTTTAATATTACCCAATACATATGTTCCATCATGGTTTGACTTTAATATTACCCAATACATATGTTCCATCATGGTTTGACTTTAATATTACCCAATATATATGTTCCATCATGGTTTGACTTTAATATTACCCAATACATATGTTCCCTCATGGTTTGACTTTAATATTACCCAATATATATGTTCCCTCATGGTTTGACTTTAATATTACCTAATACATATGTCCCCTCATGGTTTCATTAAGAGCTGAAATCTTAATCTGATTGTAAAGATTCTTACTTATTTCATCAGTACTATTGTGGTTTTTAAGAAATTCCCACTAAAAGGCCTTTCTTTTATATCCACTAATAACAACCAAAATCAATTTTATCTTTACACTAATATCCTTAATTTTACCATATATTACCATTAGGCATATCTTTTAAAAATGCACTTTATTGATGAATGAAAAGCGTCGTATGCAACAGACATGTCGAAATTGAAGTGGTTTGAATATTCAGTGATGACAAGAAACCCACTTGTTGAGAAATTTATATGCAAAAACGGCTCGTTTGGGCTGAGAAAACACTTTACATAGAAGAGCGAACAACGTTTCGACCTTCTTCGGTCATCGTCAGGTTCACAAAGAAAACCCTTAGCAATCCCTTAGCACAGGAGGTGGGAGAAGTAGTGGTTTGCTATCTTCTCTCTGATAAGTAGCTCAAAATTAAAGATTGTGGCAGGTAGTTTCAGTAGCTTTTGCCATAAATACAAAATACTGTTTATGATTGTTTATCTTTGAGTAAAGGTTTGGTTTACACTTAAAGTAAGTGACTTATAAGCTGCTACTTTCTACAAAATCCATAAAGACATTTTGTAAACATAAACAATTACCACTTCCTCACCTACATTTTCTACAATGTGTAGTCGTATTTGTTTTCTTCTGATAAGTTCAGCTGCTGATGTCCAGTGCATGTCCAGTCATATCTAACAATGATGTCAGTGATGGTGTAAAGTTCAAAATACAGAAATGTACATAAGTATCTGTACTAGCCTGGCTCAGTTTTTTTTTTCCAATCACACAATAGATACATTTCACAACAGTTAAATATAGCTAAAGATCAAATTGTAGAGTCTTGAGTATCAATTTCAATTAGAGAATGTTTTAGTAAAACTCTACTTAAAGATTGGTTTAATGTTATACTTTATTTTTGCTTACTTCATGAATGAACCAGAATACATGTTACTAATAACTATAACACAGATTTAACATGGAGGTGTAATTGTAATGAATTTCCACAGCCAAGAAAATTGTATTTGTAACACATGATGGGGTTGCTAATAACATTGTGCTAACAAGTATCAAAAGTCCAATGCTCACTGAAATTTTGAAACACTGTTCAGCATAAAATGCTTTAGTATTTGTTTAAGTTGCATAATTGATTATATTGCATAGTATAACTGAAATATTCTGCTTTCATACAATATTTGCATAACTTAAGTATCATTCTTCATCATTGTACGTGTTACCGTTGTAACTATGGCTTCTTTAGGGTATTTGTTATGACACCGCTAAATGAACAGTTAACAACTTTGGTTTCATTAGGGTATTTGATATGAAGCCACTACATTAATAGTTAACAACTTTGATTTCATTAGGGTATTTGACATGAAGCCACTACATTAACTGTTAACAACTTTGATTTCAGTAAGGTATTTGTTGCGACATCTCTAAGTGAGATTAACAGTGGCTACCGTATTATGTTGGTTGGCGGTTTATGTAAATTTCTGTTTGTTAAACGGTGTGTTACCTGTGGATTATCGATTAATGTATATGTTTGAGAGACTGTCAGAAAAACCAACTTCAGTCATTAACTCTTTCACTGCAAAGTCCGACTGCAGTCGATCCTACGACTTTGTGACCTTTGCGACTATTGTCAAATTTTTATATTGTCTTTTTTATTCATTTTATTCATGGACTGTGTAACTAAAATATCACTCATACTTATTGTATTCTTTGAAATATAAACCTTGATCAAACATTTTTTACCGTTCTAATATCGAATAAAAGAAACTATTTAGAAGCACCATACTTTTGTTAGAAAGAGCACAGGCTTTCTTGTGGTAAGTCTTAGAGCTCACACCGCTAAAAACCGGTGGTGGGCACGGCACAGATAGCCCATTCTGTAGCTTTGTGCTTAAAAAAGAAACATAAAAATAAATTTTATCTTAGTCTTTATCAGTACAAATTGTAGATAAACAGATATTTTATATGTAAACCCTAATACAATTTATACATTTTGGAGAAGACGAGAAAATTTCACCGTATGCTTTGTTCTAATAAAGCGATATTTCTGACATATAAAATTCATCATAATTTATATGTTTTGATGCGTTTGTTTCTAACACATATTTCTAAATTGGCATCCCGATCATAGCCTTCCGGTACTTAAATTAATTGAGAATAGCAAAATACAGTGTGACCTCGCCTATTCGCGGTTCGCCATTCGCGGCCCCGCATATTCGCGGGTTATGCGCGAACTGCGTTTTGTAGGTCACAGAGACTGAAAGGGCTTTTCGAGGAGATTTCTGTTGTATTTACTCAATCAAGCCGTTTTATCAATTGTCGTCTTCACCAAACAAGATTGGACTGCTATTGGCTGACTGCCTCAGCTTCCCCAACAACGCAAACGGCAAAGCACAGCCCGGTAACGCACGGTACAATTTAGTGAAATACATAACAGTATGCAATATTGCTACATTATTACTGCATCAATGAGTATAAGTATCATTAGTGTTTGTGAAGGATTTCATATAGTATATAATCGCATACATATACGTTTTAAAACTGCGTCCAATATTCGCGGTTTTCGCTATTCGCGGAGGGTAAAGAACGTAACCCCGCGAATAACGAGGTCACACTGTACATAGAATCAGATGCATCTGAAAGCAAAAATTTTAATAAATTCAGTAAAGTCACAACAATATGCTAAATAATAATCAATTTACCTTCAATTTCTTGTAGTAACTGTAAAAGGTAATAAAATTTTCACCAATAATGAATGACGGACAGCAGAGGTTAGGGAAAATTGTCGCCAGCGGGCGAAGGCGAGGTTCAGGACATGACGTTGAGTCGTAGACAATAGTGCTAGTGCACGTCACCTATTCATGCCCTAAGGAGGCCGACCAATCGAATTCGGCCTGCTCCTCTCTAGCAAAGATAATTTTAGAAGTTTGTCGAGTCGAAGCCTGGGAATCCCGTAGGATCGATGCTTTTAAAATATTCCATTTGCGTTGGATTACAGATCAGGCCACATGGTTAGATTACAACAACTAGGGCCACACTAAATGGCTTGGCGGGCCGGGTTGTGGCCCGCGGCCCGCCTGTTGCACACCCTGGTTTAGACCTTCTTCGGTCATCGTCAGGTTCACGAAGAAAGAAAGAGGTAACTGTCCAGAAGCTGACCACATGTTTGAAAGGGTTTGTGTAACTGAGTGTCGGAATATATATGCAAAAAACCAAGGTGTTCCAATATAAAGGTGTTCCTTTGTATTGGCTTCTTTTGGGCTTGAGTTGTTGAATAAGTAAGGCTTCTTTAATTTTGCGTTTGTTTATGTTTGTATCTTTATTTAGTATTTGGATGTTTTCTATGGTTATGTTGTGTTTATTTGACTTGCAGTGTTCGAAAACGTGTAAAGGTGACTTTTTATGTTTTTTGAATCTATTCCATTTTGAGACTTGTTTCTCCAATATAGAAGTCGTGGCAGTTATCACATTGTATTTTATAAATAATGTTGGTGTGGTGTTTGTCAGTGTAGTTTTTACATAGTATAGACCTCAGTTTTGTGCCTGGTTTTTTGAATAAATTTGGTATTAACTGGAATGTCATATTTTGTTACTAGTTTTCGCCAAATGTTGGTTATTTGTTTGCTGATGTCAGGAATATATGGTATACAGCAGTATATGGTTTCGTGATTTTTTGATTCGTGAGATATATTTACTTTTGTTAGTTGATTTTGCTTTCTGTCTAGGTGTGTGCGTATAATGTTTTCTACGGTTTGTGGAGGAAACTTATTGATGTTGATGAAGTATTGTTTTGTTTTTGTCTAATTCATTGTTAATTTTATCTGATGAGCATAGTTTTATGGCTGTGTTTATTTGGTTTCTTAGTATTTTGTCTAATTCATTGTTAATCTTATCTGGTGAGCATAGTTTTATGGCTGTGTTTATTTGGTTTCTTAGTGTGTTGAGTTTTGTTTTTGTTTCAAGTGCTGAGTCCCAAGGAATGTATAGTCCAGTTAGAGTGATTTTTCGGTGGATTTCTGTTTTAAATTGTGTATCGGTTCTTGTAATTTTGAGGTTAAGAAATGGTATTTGATTACTTTCTTCCTGTGCACATGTTAAGTTAATGTTGGGATGACCGAAGAAGGTCGAAACGTTGTTCGCTCCTCTACGTAAAAAATTGTTCTCAACCCAAACGAGCTGTTTTACATAAATATTTTTCTCTACAAGTGGGTTTTATCGACATCACCGACACAGTACTTAGTCACACACACACACCAAGACACTCCTAAAGTACTCACGAGCTATGTATACAACACACGACCAAATTTCACGGACTAAGCAGAACCCGGTGAAGAAAACCACAAAGTCCCGTATCGGGCACAGTAATTGACGGCAACAATGAACCACCGTCACTCACTGTGCTGGCTTTCATCAAAATATTTTTCATGATGCCTGGCGCCAAGGTATTGTTCTATCTTTCTCTTATCCTTGAAAGTATCCGAAGATTCCTTAAAACTACAGTCCAAATGCTTTAACGAGCCCTCTCTGCAGACGATGGTTATTCTCATCTTATTTCGTTCCACGAATCAAACAACCTCCTCTCGCTCACCCAGTGTTGGTTCGGACGACCGCGCTTCACCGTGGGCCATATGAATCGACTTGAAACGTCAATCAGAAAAGGCTTTCTCAAATGACAACATCTTGTATTAACATTTTTGATCTTTAGAAGGCTTATGATACTACATCGATGTATGGCATTTTGAAAGACCTCCACTTGTAAGGGTTATGTGGTCATTTGCGAATTTTTATCAGACATTTTTAATAAAGAGGCAATTCGACGTTGGTGTAGGTTCGACACTTTTCCATTATTTTCTACAGGAAATGGAGTCCCTCAAAGTTAGGTTTTGAGTGTCACACTTCTCAGTATAAACATTAAGGCCATCACTGAACAACTTCCTCATATTGTTGCAGGGCCTGCCATGGCCTAGCGCGTTAAGGCGTGCGCTTCGTAATCTGAGTGTTGCAGGTTCGCGCCCGAGTCGCGCCAAACATGCTCGCCCTTTTAGCCGTGGGGCGTTATAATGTGACGATCCCACATCTCATGACAGTCGTCGAAAATAATTTTAAATGTGTTTACATGAACACATATTTTTATTTTATTAAAATTAATCGCAAATCACTATATTATAGTAAATAATGTGTCCACCAGAGTCTCCAAACCAATCATTATACAGAAGTAGCCATTTCTCTCAAGATATTGTTGTAACATATTGTTTCTTCATTTATCTGTTCACTGTCGTCTATTGCACTTATTGGCAGTCTGCCAGTATAAACTTCGTCTAAACATATAACCTACTTCGTCATTGGAGCAACTGGTGAACATTTCAAGACATGTTAATATTTTTATAGTAATTAAGAACTAAGAGAAACATGATAAATGAAACAGAAGTCAATAAACGGTTGAGAGAAGGGGATTTATAACTGAACAATTAGGAAGTTTTAATTTACTGAACCAAATGTAGTGTTATGTCTGACAATTGGTAGCCTGTGTACTTGTATTATTATTATACGGATAATTAGTATCTTAGTTTGATTATATAACAAATTACATGTAATTGCTTTGGTGTCGGAACTTGAAATAGAACCAACGTATTAAAGTACAGGAAGCACCGCGAAAACCGGGTTTCAATACCCATGGTGGGCAGAGCACAGCCAGACAATTGTATAGATTTATACTCAATTCTAAAACAAGTGAAACAAACAAGTCATTTGGTATTATATGAAACATCTCTCATACAGAAATATCTACAGTGTTATTATACACCAGTTATTACATATTGTGATGTAACGATGCGTTTTCTGGTGTCATTCCCTTTGTAATCTTATACAGTTTAACTGTCTAAAAGTTGGAAGAATAAACAAAATATAAATTACAAAGAATAGAAAGTCGTATATTTTATGTATCTAATAATGAAAAATGAACAGCAGTGTTACGGTGTAATGACAACACATATACTTTATTAACTAACTACAAACCTTCCCTATGGAGTTTATTTTGAAACATTTCCAACTGAACTATCAATAAGCCGGATCTCGAACTTAAATTATTGGTATTGATAATGGAAAATGTTTTTGATCGTATTGAATGTACTACCTGGTAAAGATGTCTGATAATAATTAGAAGTTCGAATATGTTTAAAATTTATGTTATTTTTGGTTACAAATAAACTAGTTTCTTATTTAGCTCAAATCATTAAAATTTGTTATTATTATTTAGAATTGTGTTTTATTATTAAAAAACGTTTATGAAAGATGAAAACATTAATACACATTATGGTCCACTAGGTTTACTAGTGTTGATGTTTGGTTGTAAAACACAATATGTAATTTTAAAATGACTCCCTTTGTTAGAGAGTTGTAATATTTACTGTTAAAGTATTACGCTTCACGTCCATTTCCAATGCAAGCCAATTTTATTATTCACTATTTTCATCATTACTTAGACATTATACTATGTGGTCAACATTTCTGTCAAATATTATCATTGTTATCAATCTATATATTGTCGTGTATAACGTGAAATAAATCGATTTTTGTGGTGCGAGTCTCCTTCTGGAGCGGAGAGTTTGGTTCCCTGATGAACTGATGAAATTAGAATCTCCTGGCTCGTGGTGATTTTCCACACCCGATGTAACTGGGTTACCTTGAAGTTTCGCCACTCAAAACCAACGAACCAATAAACGTTAAAGTTATGGTTGCTTTTATAAATCTTCACGTAAATCATGATGTTACAGTACACATTAAAATATTTTTGTTTTTTATTTGCACAAAACACGAGCGACACGATGAGAAAATCAGTTTTCTGAGAACCACCGTAAAAGATAATTTCTTAATCTTAAAGTTTTTGTAAATATATATAAGTAAAGAATACGATAATTTATCTATAACAGATAATCAGGTATGCGATTCACATGCTTGAGACGGTAGAAATGACTTCTGTCATGTGACAAACAGGAGTATGTCGTCACACTGAACATTTGTTTGTTTGTTTTGGAATTTCGCACAAAGCTACTCGAGGGCTATCTGTGCTAGCCGTCCCTAATTTAGCAGTGTAAGACTAGAGGGAAGGCAGCTAGTCATCACCACCCACCGCCAACTCTTAGGCTACTCTTTTACCAACGAATAGTGGGATTGACCATCATATTATAACGCCCCCACGGCTGGGAGGGCGAGCATGTTTGGCGCGACGCGGATGCGAATCCGCGACCCTCAGATTACGAGGCGCACGCCTTAACACGCTTGGCCATGCCGGGCCACACACTGAACGAATGTATGTATATTGTTCCCGTACAGTTACAGAGCTCGATTCGAATTCTAATGGTCGAGGATTATAATTCCCGTCTCATAAAACTAGCTGGCCCTTTCAGCCATAGAGGCGTTATAAGTGACAGTTAATCCCACAATTTGTAAATATAAAAGTAGCCAAGAGTTGGCGGTGGATGGTAATAATCATCTGCCTTCCTTCCGATCTTAAACAGGTAACTTAGGGACGGCTAGCGCAGATAATTCTCGTGTATCTTTGTGGGAAATTTAAAATTCAAACAAAGAAACGAATAGAGTGTCCACATCATTTAGGGAAAAATTATCTAAAGAAATAAAATAATGTCTATATAGATTCTAATGTTAAAATAATTAAGTATTGGCTATCATATCGAGGCTCGTTTATTCTAGCTTTACAACAGATAGGTGTTTCCCACAAGATTTATTGATATATAAACTATTCCTACATCCATTATATACAAATTGTGTGTGCGGGGGCTCAAATAGATTTCCACTATTTACATGTTACTATCTATTCCACCCTAATCACACAACTTTATTTTCATTTACAGTTTCAAAATTATTTCACAACCACATGAGCCACTTCAACAGAAATTTATTACATGTAAATAACAAAAAATCACTCACTGTTTCCTATTGGCTCAGTCTGTCTCTCTACATGTCTCTATAATACTGCAATTTATTCTTCACGTCAATGTTACGAGGAACATTCTGATTGGTTGTGATGATCTTATAACTGTGCATCTCATTAAAAATACAACAATATAAGCTGAGTATCATGACCCTAGTCTAACTGTATATTTACACTCCGGTAAAACGTAGTAGAAGAATCTAATAATTGAACACTCCTTGGTAATATAATTTTTATTTTTTGTTTGAATTTGTTTATAATAGTAATTATAATGAATATTAAACAAAGCATATACCTTAAATACTTATATGAATAATTATTTTTATCATGTTAACACAAACTAATATTTTGTTTTCATTTTATAAGTCAATATTTTACCACAGGCATGGTAACTTCAACGTTTTTCTATTCATTGTTAAACTTTATTTCTGTGTGTTTTGGTTGATCGATCTGGTATTGTTCTTAGATATAAACTTTCTTTAATAAAGAAGTTTTTACTTTCATGTTTTATTAAGTTCGAAAAACCTCAAAGAAATTGAAAAATTTCAATATAAAATTATTTTTGTTGTTAAACGGTATTTACAAAATGTAATTTTATCCTATAGAAATCTTGCATTAGATGTTGTCCAGTTATTGTAATGGTTTTAGTGTTCCTGTGATAAATCGTGAACTTGTTTCTTCTGTAACTCTACTTCCGTTTATAAAAGGTACCTCTGTTTTAATATATCTGAAGCTAGTAAGATATAGAATACATGGGCTGTACTGAGTTTCGATCTTTTATTTTAGGCTTCGTTAAAAGTCTCATTTCTCTAACTGTATTAATACTAATTTTAACAGATCAGAGAAATGAAGACTACAACAATTATTATACTTTTGATGTTTACAACACTGTTGGAATCAACTCCAGGTGAGAGTATGAATTCTTTAACACCAAATTCATACAAACAGTTTAAATGGTATGATAGAAATATCAATTATGAGTTACGTTTGTCTGTATCGTTTAAGAAACTGCCACAATGTTGATTTCTTGTTACTAACGGAATGTAACATTAATATTATGTAACATAATATTTAATGAAAGTAAATTTATAACGACGACGTGTATCTAAAAATTCGAATATTGTCTATAATGAAGAATGTAAAAAACAATATACTTCTCTTGATGACTATATATTTCACAGCAATTTAAAGTGAGAAATTAAATTATTTCAAAATGATTACATGTGTGAAACAGCAACACAAGGTGACACAACCATGCATTTTATAAAATTTGTTCTTGTAACTTTTGAAGTAAATATTTTAATTTAAATTGCATTTGTTGCTACAACTGAATATCAAACTGAAAGTAAGTAATATAGACAATAATATAACAGATAATTGTTTCATATACGTTTGTTGTTAATTAACGAGTGTATAAAATACTAATTACATTAATACGACAGCTGTTTAGATGATTGATTTTGTGCTGTGGTCGTGTTTGTTATGACATACAATCCACAGCCGTGAGAACAATATACCGTATTTTATACAATATAATACGCACATTTTTTTCTTTAAACTCCCCATGAGTGTCCCAAGATAAGAGTGATGGGTTAAGACAAGAGGTTAGCTTGGGATCTACTCAAATTGGCCTCTCATACAGATCGTAATGTCACTACTTACTAATTACAAGTATCTTCAGTTGTATAAAACACACAATTGAACTAATATTGTCGATATACTGTGGAGTATATTATGTCTTTACTCAGTAAATTGAAGAAAATCAAGGATATATTAAAGTGTTAGTTATAAAGTCAATTTTTTATTAGAATTATCTGTCCCAAATTAGGGTTCGTCTTCCACGATGTAGCCTCTAACTAAGGCGTAAAATACGGTATTTAGTGTATAAGGTAAGCAACGGAGAATCACTTTAATGTGTTTTGCAGATAATTTTATGTACTTTTAGTGTCGCAACGGAAAGTTGAAATTTGATATAAGATACTTTTCTGGAAACAAGAAAGTAGATTGGTTTATTGATTAATAATAATAGATTTTACTGACAAACTCGTCAAATTAACGTAACTGTTAAAGATGACTATTTTTTGTGACGTGTTCTGTAACATCAACGGTTGATCTTGGTATTGACGTAATTTTAATAGTTTTATGAATATAATGTTTATTAGCTAGGCTTCACAAGGAGATAAACAGTGACGATTTAAAAATCATTATAAAATATTACAGGCGATATATATTCTAATGATGTCACTTTGTTTACTACCTGAACTAGTGGGGAATTTCCAAAATGGCACCGAATGTACAACAAATTTTGTTCACTGTGATGTTCCTCCTTCATATTGTTGTTCTAATAGTCATGGAGGTGGATTTCTAGGTGCAGCTGGAGGTGGTGGTGGATTTCTAGGTAGAATGGGAGGTGGAGTTGGAAGTAGAAGTTTTGGAATTTGAATTACAGGAAGCATATGATTTAAAGTGAAGAAGGAAGCGATATATTCTGAGGATACATTAGTATCCATATGGAATTTTGTTATCAATAAAAAATATATAATAAAAATAATTATTGTGTTTGTTTGCTATTAAGTTCAAAACTGACAAATGTGTATTTTAGTTATGACCACACCAAGGATAGAAACTTGAATTTTAACTTGATAAGATTTCGATGTCATCAGTTTCTCAAGTGAAGTCAAGTGACTTTTAAGCTTTTAACCAAGTAGTTCCAAATAAAATATTTAAAACATGTTTCGAAACATCACATTAGTGTATAATAAGAGATCGGCAAGCAGTTTAAAACAATACATGAAACCTAATATTTTAATAGTAAATAATTGAAAGCTCTAACAGATGAAAATAGCTTTGATAGTTACTTACTATTACTGTGTATTAATGGCAAACATCTTCGATAGTAGAATAAATTACTTGGGTCATAATACGTAATGAAATATTTCATCATAAGTTTCGTTAATATTTTATGGTTAAACCTTTGTTTAAATTGTAAAACCAAACGATAATAATTGAAGATAAGTAATCAATGATCTTTTATATGTGACATAAATGTCTTTCAAACACAATGACAGAGGATTTCCTAATACTTGTATATTATCGTTATGAATCAGTATGTTTATTTATATTTCATATAATATTGTGGGGTCAGTATTTTGGAACACGTAATTATAATAATTATGAAAATACTGAAAACTGAATGTCAACTTTACTCATAAATATAATTTAAAGCAGTGCCATCTACTGTAAAAGCAGCGTCACTTACTGTAATAATAAAGTATATAGAATTCAGTTCCAGTCATATTAAGAATTCTTCTAATTTCGCTATTTCTTTCTTTCATTATATTTTCTGTGTCAATTACAAAATAATTACTAAACTCATTTTAGGTCTCATTAACTTGCTCAGAACTATAAACTGAGAGCTAATGGTTCGGATCTCGTTGACGAAAAAGCTTCTTATGTAATTTTGATTTAATGGTATGTTTTCTTTTGCCTAAGGTTGAGCTCAAAGTTGAAACTAAATATCGTGATCCGCTTTGTATTCTAAATAAAGGTGTTTAACATCATTTCTTTATAACTGAGTAAAATAAATAAAACAAAATTATAACTATATGTAATACAACAAATCGAGTTTATCAAGGTTTCTAACATTATCATTAAAATATCAAAATCACGTGGTGATGTTTCTAATACTCACCGTTTCTAGAGAGTTTCTTATTTCATAAAATTAAAGCTGAACGACAGAATATTTTATTTCTCTGATATGACATAACGATAAAAATATGTTGTTGTTTTTTTATAAGAACAAAGCCACACTGGTCTATCTGCTTTGTTCACTAGTGAATAATACACCGCATTTGAACGTTGTAACTACATAAACTTACCGCTGTGCCATAGGAGACTATGTGAAGACGATGGGTTAGCTGTTTTAGAATTTAGTTTCATGAATTAAACAAACAGTAGAAGTAAAACATGTGTATTGAACCCATCGTTGATTCTTAACGACAACAGCGACAGTTAACGACTTGTGAATGAAAAAGGTTTGAATGAAGACAAAAAATAATTCATATCAAGTGAAGAAACACTAAAGCTGATGTTGAATTCCTTAACTCTGGGAAGAGAGCGATTGAAGAACAATACTTAACGTAACACTAATAACTTTCCACGCTTACATGGTAGATTCTAGAAGTTAATAAAGTATTTACAAAACCAACAGATTTTAACAAACGTTGTTATTTGGAGTTTGTCGCTGGAGGACCTAGAGTAGGAACTAAAAATAGTTTAGACATTACACATGGAAACGTTTCTTCAAACACTGACCACATGAATATAATTCGACATGCATAAGTGTGAAATAGTACATTTTAAAGGATTTGTGAGTTTTCATTTACTTGTGAATTTAATATGTCATTATTATACGGATAATAAGTTTCTGAGTTTGGTTATATAGCAAGTTACATGTGATTATCTTAATGCTGGAACATGAAATAAAACCAATGTGTTAAAGTGCAAGAAGCACCGCTTAAAACCGGGATTCGATACCCATGGTGGGCATAGCACAGATAGCCCATTTTATAACATTGTGCTTTATTCCAAAACAAACCACACAAACAAGTACAGGAAGTCATCTGGTATTTTATTAAACATCTCTCATACAGAAGTATCTACAGTATTATTATGCACCAGTTATTACATACAAAACATATTCTTACACTGTGATATAACGATGTGTTTTTCTGGTGTTAGTCTATTTAGAATCCTATACAGTTGAACTGTTGAAAAGTTGATACTATAAACAAAATATAAATTACAAAGAATAGGAAGTCGTTTAGTATCTTATTTTATGTAACTAATGATAAAAAATGAATAGCAGTGTTAGAGTATAGTGATTAACCACAGAAAACACATCTACTTTATTAAGTAACGAGACACTTTAAGGTTAGGAGTCTATTTTAAAACATATATAGTTGAACTATCAATAAAGATGAACCTTGAACTTCAATTATTGGTAAATAATGGAAAATGTGTTTTCATTGTATTGAATGTCTTACGCAGTAAAATGTCTGATACTAAGATGTTTAAAATTAATGTTATTATTTAGTCACATATAAACTAGTGTTACTTATTTATCTTAAATCATTATAGTTTGTTGTTAATATTCTGATGTATTTTATTGTTAAACTATTAATCAAAAATAAATAATATTTGATACACATTGTAGTGCTGAAGATTTAGTAGATGTTGTTTGGTTGTTATACACAATCAGTAATTGTCTACACTAGCGCTCTCTGTGAAACACTTATAATATATACCATTAAAATATTACGTTTCATGTGCTAACCAATTTATATTTTATCTCTGTGCCATATGGGACTATGTGAAAGCGTTGAGTTAGCTGCTTTAGAATTTAGCTCATGAATTAAAAAACAATAGTAAAGATAAAACGTTTGTGTTCAACCTTACCTTAACACTTAACGACAATAGCAAAACTTAACGACTTGGAAATCAAAAATGTTTGGATGAAGACAAAATGTTGATATAACGTTTTCTGTTTATCGAAGAAACACTAAAGCTATTTCTCACCGTTCCTAATATTTAATTACTGACCACAGAGAATAAAGCCAGGCAGAAGCACTTTACCACCAACCATTCACACTGAATGATTGACTGTCACTTTTGTATGGCATTAATAATTTATAGAGACGAGGAATTAGAAATGTACGATCATTATTTGTCATCCAACAGTGGAGAGTTTCTTTAATTTAAAAAACAACAACAAAGGTTTTCAGACAAAGTCAAACTCTTCCAAGTCTTGGTTGCACTTAAAACTATATAAGAAACGTATATTTAAGCATGTTTTTTTAGGATGTCTCTTATGGGATAAGTTGTGAAGCAGCTCTTGAAATTTTATTAGAAATATAAAATAATTTAAATATTTAATGTACTGGGTATGAAGAGTCTCTGATTTGTGATTTATAAAAGAAAAGATATGTAAAACTTAAAATATAATATTTGTAGTATGAAAAATACAAAAACATTCGATACGTTGAAAACAGTATTGGCAAACTGACAAGAAACAAAGGTGGAGGAGTGCTTATAAAAGTCAAGGGTTGAAACACGTGTGTTGTAAATGATGTACTAGGAAGTAAAACAATGTGTTGAATAAAACAGATGATGAATAATTGTAAGAATAATTACAATACGTATAAATAAAACAGTCGAATCGTATGAGTTAGATGAGCGTTTACATGTATTATTTTGTCTAACGCAAGAACTGATGAAACATTTATTTAAAAGTGTGGGTGAAACTGTAGGTTAAAAAAATAAAATTAGAAGAACGAGATAGTTAGATTACACGTTGAGTAATACAACAGTGGATCATATAGAGATAGTTAGATTACACGTTGAGTTATACAACAGTGGATCATATAGAGATAGTTAGATTACACGTTGAGTAATACAACAGTGGATCATATAGAGATAGTTAGATTACACGTTGAGTAATACAACAGTGGATCATATAGAGATAGTTAGATTACACGTTGAGTAATACAACAGTGGATCATATAGAGATAGTTAGATTACACGTTGAGTTATACAACAGTGGATCATATAGAGATAGTTAGATTACATGTTGAGTAATACAACAGTGGATCATATAGAGATAGTTAGATTACACGTTGAGTAATACAACAGTGGATCATATAGAGATAGTTAGATTACACATTGAGTTATACAACAGTGGATCATATAGAAATAGTTAGATTACATGTTGAGTAATACAACAGTGGATCATATAGAGATAATTAGATTACATGTTTAGTAATACAACGGTGGATCATATAGAGATAGTTAGATTACGTGTTGAGTAATACAACAGTGGATCATATAGAGATACTTAGATTACATGCTGAGTAATACAACAGTGGATCATCTAGAGATAGTTAGATTACATGTTGAGTAATACAACAGTGGATCATATAGAAAGTTAGATTACATGTTGAGTAATACAACAGTGGATCATATAGAGATAATTAGATTACATGTTGAGTAATATAACAGTGGATCAAATAGAGATAGTTAGATTACATGTTGAGTAATACAACAGTGGATCATATAGAGATAGTTAGATTACATGTTGAGTAATACAACAGTGGATCATATAGAGATAGTTAGATTACATGTTGAGTAATACAAGAGTGGATCATATAGAGAGAGTTAGATTACACATTGAGTTACACAACAGTGGATCATATAGAGATAGTTAGATTACACGTTGAGTAATACAACAGTGGATCATATAGAGATAGATTACACATTGAGTTATACAACAGTGGATCATATAGAGATAATTAGATTACACGTTGAGTAATACAACGGTGGATCATATAGAGATAGTTTGATTACATGTTGAGTAATACAACAGTGGATCATATAGAGATAGTTAGATTACATGTTGAGTAATACAACAGTGGATCATATAGAGATAATTAGATTACATGTTGAGTAATACAACGGTGGATCATATAGAGATTGTTAGATTACACATTGAGTAATACAACAGTGGATCATATAGAGATAGTTAGATTACGTGTTGAGTAATACAACAGTGGATCATATAGAGATAGTTAGATTACATGTTGAGTAATACAAGAGTGGATCATATAGAGAGAGTTAGATTACACATTGAGTTACACAACAGTGGATCATATAGAGATAGTTAGATTACATGTTGAGTAATACAACAGTGGATCATATAGAGATAATTAGATTACACATTGAGTTATACAACAGTGGATCATATAGAGATAGTTAGATTACATGTTGAGTAATACAACAGTGGATCATATAGAGATAGTTAGATTACATGTTGAATAATACAACAGTGGATCATATAGACGGTGAACCATCTCAAAGAACGATCATTGATTCCATTTATTAGGACCTGTTTAATACACTCAGAATTAATGAAACCGTAAATGATATGATGAAAAATGTCTGACAACGCTCGCTCTTCCCTAATACATATAACGTTGTGACTGATTGTTATCCACAATCTGGTGAGAGTCAAGAAGTTATTTTCTGTTCTAAAAATCGGGATTCAATATCCATAGTTGGTACAGCTACAACAAAAATTAATTTCATAGAGTATTTAATTGTTTGTAATTAATACAGTACAGTGAATTATTTATAATCTTTAAGTACAAACTGTACAATTTTAATTTTCGATAACCTATAGATTAATATGAGATAATGTTCTAAGGAAATTAAGTCTGCTTCAATACTGCATAAAGCTTTTGACTGTGCTGCCCTCTATCCCTTAATACAATTCCAACTGTAACACTGTAAAATTTATATGCAAAACGGCTCGTTTTTGCATATAAATTCTCAACAAGTGGGTTTCTCGTCATCACTGATTGTAACACTGTAAAATCTGGAATTGACTATTTATTAATGTGTTACGAACAACTTTTAAATTATATGAAATAAAATATTGTACACGAATTACTGTGTTATAAAATATAAACACACACGTAAGAGGCAAGTAACCATCAGCTCCATGATGATGTCTATCTTCATGTCAGTTCTATGTGGTAGTTCCTTCAGTTGTTTTTGAAGTTGAAACATTTCAGCGATCCCTCGGTGGTGAAGGGACCTCCCAGGAAAGTCCAATTTTCAGTTTACCTCCTCTGGGATCTAAAAGCCACCCACGTGTTTGCTGCGTGTGTGGTGACACGTGAAGTGGAGAAGAGGATCCTGGGGATTATGTGGTGCAACATTAACATACCACTTGGTCTTGAATTCCTGTAGACGGGTGGCCTTGGGGTGCCCTCCCAAGGATCAATCGGCTGGTTCACTTGGCTAGTGTCAAACAACTACCAGTGTTGTATGTTCTCAACAGGTGTTGTGGACGTTATACTTGATGTTGATGTTTGGTAATAGTGCTCACGAAACCTTGGCGTTGCTGCGGTGTCCTTGTTTGGCTTTATACTGCGTCCCCTAGTAGGGCTCCATGGTGGGTGGGGTAAGAGAGCACCGAAAAGTTTTTTACTATAGATCCTCCAAATAATAATTAAATAAAATAGTGAGAAAACAGTTCAAAGGTAAACGACCATGACTTGTAGATTCTGAGAAGTAATCTTCAACATCTTTAACACCTGTACTTCATTTTCTTATATTACATTATATTTCAGATAAATGTTTCGGGCAAATGTCTTCTTTTTTTTTTAAAAGGACTATAGGGACTTGCTGGTCAGTCAAAAGCGCTAGTCAGTCAAATAGTCAGTCGCTATAATGACATATTGGTGGAAACATCCATATCTAAACATTATGAACTCTTCTTACATTCAAAGATGATTAGGGTTATACCTATTGAGGTTACTTTGAATTCGTCATGAGGAGTTATTGTTAAGAGGGTTTGAAGAACATCCCCAAGCCGGAGATTCTCGCTGGTTTCTCCCTCCAAGGGATTTCGTCTCTCCACTCACAAAGACAGAATTATGAATCCAACCAATGTCCTCATTTTAACATTCACATCACCGAGGCCACCTGCCACCAACAAGGCAGGTTATCTTTATTGCAAGGTACGGACATACATTCCAAACCCTCTCAGATGTTTCCAGTGTCAACGGTTCAGTCACTGAAGGCATCATGTCGTGGTTCTTTGATGTGAGCTTCTTGCAGTGACAAGGAAAACGATGCCCATGAGTGTGAAACGGACCCATATTCTATCATTTGCAATGGCTCTCACGTATCCTACTTCTGCTAAATGGTTGGAAGAAAAGAGATGCAGCATTTCAAGAGGATTCAAAACATTACTTACTTTGAGGCTGGAAAGTTGCTGTCCACCACTTCATCTCGGACGTATGCTGCTACACTTAGTTCAACTTCTACAGTGGGAGTGCAGAAGGATCTTTCTGTGCTTCCAAAAAATTGTTCTCAAAACATACAAAAGTATTTTCACCTGCAGAGTTAAAAACGTTATGAATCAACGTCAACACTCCTCTCTGTCCCTAACATTCATCACAACAAACCTCAAAATCTACTTCCATTGGTATCGATTACAGATATTTCCTGGGTACGCCTTCTTTTCCCACCCCAAAATGCAAAACGATTATTCGTTCACGTCCTTAGTCGCTGGAATCTTCTTCCAACAACAAAGACCTGCCAAATCGACACAAGGTCAACCTTCCCTTAAATAAAAAAAAGAATTGGTCGAAAACAGAAGGACTCTCCAACCAATTTGCCTAAACATAAATAAAAACAGCCACGTTGATACAATGGAACTGTTGAGATTTACGTTCTGATCTGGATGACATTAAGGCTTAATTGCTTCCTACCATTCTGCATGTATTTCCTTACAGAAGAAAATTCTGAAACCAGCAAATACATACATTTTTCGGCAGTTTTTCTTGTACAGAAATGACAGTTTGTGTGATGGACGAGTGCCTGGAGAGATGGCACAGCTGGTTGATCAGCATGTGCCCACCCTGTTTTTGTAATTCGATACACCCTTGGAGACCGTAACCCTCCGTTTTCCTTTGGTCGTACCATCATTCTCTGTTCTCTTAACCTCTCGCCTGGAGAGACCCGTGATAAATCAGACCACGATACTTTTATTAAACAGTGGCCATCTGTTTAATCCTGGGCGAATTCAGTGGATATAGTCCCCTCTGGGAAAGTGCTGATATAGATGGGAGGGTTTGCTTTGTAGAGCTTGTGCTCTCATATCACTCCTTTTCTCTTTTCAATTCTGGTTCTTATATTTATTGTCATGCACCTAATCAGTCTTTTAGTGCTACTGATCTCACAATATTTTCCTTTAACTGTTCTCCCACTTTTCATGGTAGGTTGACAATAATCCACAAGGCAGTAATCATTTTCCAATAATTATGAAATTGACTGGTCGTGTTCGATGCCACCCAACCCGCGTGCTCCAGTGGAAACTGGATGAAACCAATTGACTCTCTTTTACTGTTCTAGCAGAACTTGATCATGCCATTGCTTGTAAGCCACCAATAGACGACTGTGTGGCAGCAGTGATTGACTGTATCATACAGACAGTTGCTCAAGGTAAGCATAAATGCTCGACACGTTTTATACGATATCCTAATCAGTGGTGGAATCATGCCTACCACATGGAAAGAAAGCTCAAAAACAGGCCTTGGTTATAACTACATTATATTGATAACTTCTTCATGTATAACATGTAAAGACTACATACTTTAATTTTCTGTAGACTTTCTGCAGATCAAGTAGATGTTTGTTAGGTATGACCTTACCATACATGGATATAAAGAATAATTTTACAGTTATTGGTTATGAAGAGGTATCATACCAAAACATGATTTTATTATCCATAGAAAATTATACAAGGCATATTTTTCTTCTTTTTTTTTTTTTTGTTGCATTTTACATAATTTATCCTGCTTTTATATAAACGTTTATTAGCTTATAACTTTTAGATATCTGACCTTTGACCTTATCATATGGTTGTTTCCACTGTTCTAAGGCTTGAATAAAGTTTATTCACATGATGACAGACCACAGAAAGTTTGTTCTTGAGTAGAGAAAGAAATGAAAATGATTCTTAACTGAGTGTCCTACAGACAAACAAGAAAGAAAGATAAAATACAAGGACCTACTTACTTTGTATTTCCACACTTATGTCTAAAGTTTATAAAACACTTTCATACTGTTCAAGTAACTTCATTATCTCAATTAATTGAATCTAATAAAAAAGTCCAAAATAGAAATTTTACAACTATGTGAGAGAGAAGCATCTGACTCAACCCTTTATATACAGTCGAAGGGAAAGAAAACAGGGCTTTGGGTTACAAAAGGTGAATACAGTTAGTTAATGTGATCTATGTGATATTTATATGGAGAGATTGGAAATTCTATCTTAAGAAGAACAATGAGCCCTTTTTTAGTTAGAGATTATAAGATAAACTGATACTTATATGTATATATATATATATAAACCTTCACTTATGACATACAATTATTCAACACAGTTAAACAAAATATAATTTTTTTATTTATTCAGATACTTAGAATTCCAGCTTTTAGTTTCAATTTACAATCTTACTTAATGCATTTGTATAATACTTCTCTAGAGTATAAATATTTTATAATACGGAACTCAGACCTATAGATAGAATGTAATATGAAATACATTTTATAATTAGTCAATCTGCAATATATAAAATATTCACATTACTAATTCAGAAGTTTTATACTCTCTTGTCATTAAACTGAAACTAATATTGTGTTAAGTTGGCCCCAACAGTAATACAGACACTAATATTGTGTAAAGTTGATCCCAACAGTAATACAGACACTAATATTGTGTTAAGTTGGCCCCAACAGTAATACAGACTAATATTGTGTAAAGTTGATCCCAACAGTAATACAGACACTAATATTGTGTTAAGTTAACCTCAACAGTAATACAGACTCTAATATTGTGTTAAGTTGGCCCCAACAGTAATACAGACACTAATATTGTGTAAAGTTGATCCCAACAGTAATACAGACACTAATATTGTGTAAAGTTGGCCCCAACAGTAATACAGACACTAATATTGTGTAAAGTTGATCCCAACAGTAATACAGACACTAATATTGTGTAAAGTTGATCCCAACAGTAATACAGACACTAATATTGTGTTAAGTTGGCCCCAACAGTAATACAGACTAATATTGTGTAAAGTTGATCCCAACAGTAATACAGACACTAATATTGTGTTAAGTTGGCCCCAACAGTAATACAGACACTAATATTGTGTAAAGTTGATCCCAACAGTAATACAGACACTAATATTGTGTTAAGTTCGCCCCAACAGTAATACAGACTAATATTGTGTAAAGTTGATCCCAACAGTAATACAGACACTAATATTGTGTTAAGTTGGCCCCAACAGTAATACAGACTAATATTGTGTAAAGTTGATCCCAACAGTAATACAGACTCTAATATTGTGTTAAGTTGGCCCCAACAGCCGTAACAACTAGACATATACTAACACTAGTAATCAGAACAGAGATAGATTCAAGATGTTGTAAAGTTACAACTAGATATATACTAACACTAGTAATCAGAACAGAGATAGATTCAAGATGTTGTAAAGTTAAAACTAGACATATACTAACACTAGTAATCAGAACAGAGATAGATTCAAGTTGTTATAAAGCTAAAACTAGACATATACTAACACTAGTAATCAGAACAGAGATAGATTCAAGATGTTGTAAAGTTTCAACTAGACATAAACTAACACTAGTAATCAGAACAGAGATAGATTCAAGATGTTGTAAGGTTACAACTAGACATATACTAATACTAGTAATCAGAACAAAGATAGATTCAAGATGTTGTAAAGTTACAACTAGACATATACTAACACTAGTAATCAGAAGAGAGATGGATTCAAGATGTTGTAAAGTTAACACTAGACATATACTAACACTAGTAATCAGAACTGAACTAGATTCAAGATGTTGTAAGGTTACAACTAGACATATACTAACACTAGTAATCAGAACAGAGTTAGATTCAAGATGTAAAGTTACAACTAGACATATACTAACACTAGTAATCAGAACAGAGATAGATTCAAGATGTTGTAAAGTTACAACTAGACATATACTAACACTAGTAATCAGAACAGAGATAGATTCAAGATGTTGTAAAGATAAAATTAGACATATACTAACACAAGTAATCAGACAGAGATAGATTCAAGATGTTGTAAGGTTACAACTAGACATATACTAACACTAGTAATCAGAACAGAGATAGATTCAAAATCTTGTAAGGTTACAACTAGACATATACTAACACTAGTAATCAGAACTGAAATAGATTCAAGATGTTGTAAGGTTACAACTAGACATATACTAACACTAGTAATCAGAACAGAGATAGATTCAAGATGTTGTAAGGTTACAACTAGACATATACTAACACTAGTAATCAGAACAGAGATAGATTCAAGATGTTGTAAGGTTACAACTAGACATATACTAACACTAGTAATCAGAAGAGAGATAGATTCAAGATGTTGTAAAGTTACAACTAGACATATACTAACACTAGTAATCAGAACAGAGATAGATTCAAGATGTTGTAAAGTTACAACTAGACATATACTAACACTAGTAATCAGAACAGAGATAGATTCAAGATGTTGTAAAGTTACAACTAGACATATACTAACACTAGTAATCAGAACAGAGATAGATTCAAGATGTTGTAAAGTTACAACTAGACATATACTAACACTAGTAATCAGAAGAGATAGATTCAAGATGTTGTAAAGTTACAACTAGACATATACTAACACTAGTAATCATAACAGAGATAGATTCAAGATGTTGTAAAGTTACAACTAGACATATACTAACACTAGTAATCAGAACAGAGATAGATTCAAGATGTTGTAAAGTTACAACTAGACATATACCTAACACTAGTAATCAGAACAGAGATAGATTCAAGATGTTGTAAAGTTACAACTAGACATATACTAACAGTACAGAGATAGTAATCAGACATATACAGAGATAGATTCAAGATGTTGTAAAGTTACAACTAGACATATACCAACATATACTAGTAATCAGAACAGAGATAGATTCAAGATGTTGTAAAGTTACAACTAGACATATACTAACACTAGTAATCAGAACAGAGATAGATTCAAGATGTTGTAAAGTTACAACTAGACATATACTAACACTAGTAATCAGAACAGAGATAGATTCAAGATGTAACAACTAGACATATACTCAGTAATCAGAACAGAGATAGATTCAAGATGTTGTAAAGTTACAACTAGACATATACTAACACTAGTAATCAGAACAGAGATAGATTCAAGATGTTGTAAAGTTACAACTAGACATATACTAACACTAGTAATCAGAACAGAGATAGATTCAAGATGTTGTAAAGTTACAACTAGACATATACTAACACTAGTAATCAGAACAGAGATAGATTCAAGATGTTGTAAGGTTACAACTAGACATATACTAACACTAGTAATCAGAACAGAGATAGATTCAAGATGTTGTAAACAACTAGTTACAACTAGACATATACTGTTGTAAAGTTACAACTAGTAATAAGAACAGAGATAGATTCAAGATGTTGTAAAGTTACAACTAGACATATACTAACACTAGTAATCAGAACAGAGATAGATTCAAGATGTTGTAAAGTTACAACTAGACATATACTAACACTAGTAATCAGAACAGAGATAGATTCAAGATGTTGTAATTCAAGTTACAACTAGACATATACTAACACTAGTAATCAGAACAGAGATAGATTCAAGATGTTGTAAAGTTACAACTAGACATATACTAACACTAGTAATCAGAACAGAGATAGATTCAAGATGTTGTAAAGTTACAACTAGACATATACTAACACTAGTAATCAGAACAGAGATAGATTCAAGATGTTGTAAAGTTACAACTAGACATATACTAACACTAGTAATCAGAACAGAGATAGATTCAAGATGTTGTAAAGTTACAACTAGACATATACTAACACTAGTAATCAGAACAGAGATAGATTCAAGATGTTGTAAAGTTACAACTAGACATATACTAACACTAACACTAGTAATCAGAACAGAGATAGATTCAAGATGTTGTAAAGTTACAACTAGACATATACTAACACTAGTAATCAGAACAGAGATAGATTCAAGATGTTGTAAAGTTACAACTAGACATATACTAACACTAGTAATCAGAACAGAGATAGATTCAAGATGTTGTAAAGTTACAACTAGACATATACTAACACTAGTAATCAGAACAGAGATAGATTCAAGATGTTGTAAAGTTACAACTAGACATATACTAACAACACTAGTAATCAGAACAGAGATAGATTCAAGATGTTGTAAAGTTACAACTAGACATATACTAACACTAGTAATCAGAACAGAGATAGATTCAAGATGTTGTAAAGGTTACAACTAGACATATACTAACACTAGTAATCAGAACAGAGATAGATTCAAGATGTTGTAAAGTTACAACTAGACATATACTAACACTAGTAATCAGAACAGAGATAGATTCAAGATGTTGTAAAGTTACAACTAGACATATACTAACACTAGTAATCAGAACAGAGATAGATTCAAGATGTTGTAAAGTTACAACTAGACATATACTAACACTAGTAATCAGAACAGAGATAGATTCAAGATGTTGTAAAGTTACAACTAGACATATACTAACACTAGTAATCAGAACAGAGATAGATTCAAGATGTTGTAAAGTTACAACTAGACATATACTAACACTAGTAATCAGAACAGAGATAGATTCAAGATGTTGTAAAGTTACAACTAGACATATACTAACACTAGTAATCAGAACAGAGATAGATTCAAGATGTTGTAAAGTTACAACTAGACATATACTAACACTAGTAATCAGAACAGAGATAGATTCAAGATGTTGTAAAGTTACAACTAGACATATACTAACACTAGTAATCAGAACAGAGATAGATTCAAGATGTTGTAAAGTTACAACTAGACATATACTAACACTAGTAATCAGAACAGAGATAGATTCAAGATGTTGTAAAGTTACAACTAGACATATACTAACACTAGTAATCAGAACAGAGATAGATTCAAGATGTTGTAAAGTTACAACTAGACATATACTAACACTAGTAATCAGAACAGAGATAGATTCAAGATGTTGTAAAGTTACAACTAGACATATACTAACACTAGTAATCAGAACAGAGATAGATTCAAGATGTTGTAAAGTTACAACTAGACATATACTAACACTAGTAATCAGAACAGAGATAGATTCAAGATGTTGTAAAGTTACAACTAGACATATACTAACACTAGTAATCAGAACAGAGATAGATTCAAGATGTTGTAAAGTTACAACTAGACATATACTAACACTAGTAATCAGAACAGAGATAGATTCAAGATGTTGTAAAGTTACAACTAGACATATACTAACACTAGTAATCAGAACAGAGATAGATTCAAGATGTTGTAAAGTTACAACTAGACATATACTAACACTAGTAATCAGAACAGAGATAGATTCAAGATGTTGTAAAGTTACAACTAGACATATACTAACACTAGTAATCAGAACAGAGATAGATTCAAGATGTTGTAAAGTTACAACTAGACATATACTAACACTAGTAATCAGAACAGAGATAGATTCAAGATGTTGTAAAGTTACAACTAGACATATACTAACACTAGTAATCAGAAGAGATAGATTCAAGATGTTGTAAAGTTACAACTAGACATATACTAACACTAGTAATCAGAACAGAGATAGATTCAAGATGTTGTAAAGTTACAACTAGACATATACTAACACTAGTAATCAGAACAGAGATAGATTCAAGATGTTGTAAAGTTACAACTAGACATATACTAACACTAGTAATCAGAACAGAGATAGATTCAAGATGTTGTAAAGTTACAACTAGACATATACTAACACTAGTAATCAGAACAGAGATAGATTCAAGATGTTGTAAAGTTACAACTAGACATATACTAACACTAGTAATCAGAACAGAGATAGATTCAAGATGTTGTAAAGTTACAACTAGACATATACTAACACTAGTAATCAGAACAGAGATAGATTCAAGATGTTGTAAAGTTACAACTAGACATATACTAACACTAGTAATCAGAACAGAGATAGATTCAAGATGTTGTAAAGTTACAACTAGACATATACTAACACTAGTAATCAGAACAGAGATAGATTCAAGATGTTGTAAAGTTACAACTAGACATATACTAACACTAGTAATCAGAACAGAGATAGATTCAAGATGTTGTAAAGTTACAACTAGACATATACTAACACTAGTAATCAGAACAGAGATAGATTCAAGATGTTGTAAAGTTACAACTAGACATATACTAACACTAGTAATCAGAACAGAGATAGATTCAAGATGTTGTAAAGTTACAACTAGACATATACTAACACTAGTAATCAGAACAGAGATAGATTCAAGATGTTGTAAAGTTACAACTAGACATATACTAACACTAGTAATCAGAACAGAGATAGATTCAAGATGTTGTAAAGTTACAACTAGACATATACTAACACTAGTAATCAGAACAGAGATAGATTCAAGATGTTGTAAAGTTACAACTAGACATATACTAACACTAGTAATCAGAACAGAGATAGATTCAAGATGTTGTAAAGTTACAACTAGACATATACTAACACTAGTAATCAGAACAGAGATAGATTCAAGATGTTGTAAAGTTACAACTAGACATATACTAACACTAGTAATCAGAACAGAGATAGATTCAAGATGTTGTAAAGTTACAACTAGACATATACTAACACTAGTAATCAGAACAGAGATAGATTCAAGATGTTGTAAAGTTACAACTAGACATATACTAACACTAGTAATCAGAACAGAGATAGATTCAAGATGTTGTAAAGTTACAACTAGACATATACTAACACTAGTAATCAGAACAGAGATAGATTCAAGATGTTGTAAAGTTACAACTAGACATATACTAACACTAGTAATCAGAACAGAGATAGATTCAAGATGTTGTAAAGTTACAACTAGACATATACTAACACTAGTAATCAGAACAGAGATAGATTCAAGATGTTGTAAAGTTACAACTAGACATATACTAACACTAGTAATCAGAACAGAGATAGATTCAAGATGTTGTAAAGTTACAACTAGACATATACTAACACTAGTAATCAGAACAGAGATAGATTCAAGATGTTGTAAAGTTACAACTAGACATATACTAACACTAGTAATCAGAACAGAGATAGATTCAAGATGTTGTAAAGTTACAACTAGACATATACTAACACTAGTAATCAGAACAGAGATAGATTCAAGATGTTGTAAAGTTACAACTAGACATATACTAACACTAGTAATCAGAACAGAGATAGATTCAAGATGTTGTAAAGTTACAACTAGACATATACTAACACTAGTAATCAGAACAGAGATAGATTCAAGATGTTGTAAAGTTACAACTAGACATATACTAACACTAGTAATCAGAACAGAGATAGATTCAAGATGTTGTAAAGTTACAACTAGACATATACTAACACTAGTAATCAGAACAGAGATAGATTCAAGATGTTGTAAAGTTACAACTAGACATATACTAACACTAGTAATCAGAACAGAGATAGATTCAAGATGTTGTAAAGTTACAACTAGACATATACTAACACTAGTAATCAGAACAGAGATAGATTCAAGATGTTGTAAAGTTACAACTAGACATATACTAACACTAGTAATCAGAACAGAGATAGATTCAAGATGTTGTAAAGTTACAACTAGACATATACTAACACTAGTAATCAGAACAGAGATAGATTCAAGATGTTGTAAAGTTACAACTAGACATATACTAACACTAGTAATCAGAACAGAGATAGATTCAAGATGTTGTAAAGTTACAACTAGACATATACTAACACTAGTAATCAGAACAGAGATAGATTCAAGATGTTGTAAAGTTACAACTAGACATATACTAACACTAGTAATCAGAACAGAGATAGATTCAAGATGTTGTAAAGTTACAACTAGACATATACTAACACTAGTAATCAGAACAGAGATAGATTCAAGATGTTGTAAAGTTACAACTAGACATATACTAACACTAGTAATCAGAACAGAGATAGATTCAAGATGTTGTAAAGTTACAACTAGACATATACTAACACTAGTAATCAGAACAGAGATAGATTCAAGATGTTGTAAAGTTACAACTAGACATATACTAACACTAGTAATCAGAACAGAGATAGATTCAAGATGTTGTAAAGTTACAACTAGACATATACTAACACTAGTAATCAGAACAGAGATAGATTCAAGATGTTGTAAAGTTACAACTAGACATATACTAACACTAGTAATCAGAACAGAGATAGATTCAAGATGTTGTAAAGTTACAACTAGACATATACTAACACTAGTAATCAGAACAGAGATAGATTCAAGATGTTGTAAAGTTACAACTAGACATATACTAACACTAGTAATCAGAACAGAGATAGATTCAAGATGTTGTAAAGTTACAACTAGACATATACTAACACTAGTAATCAGAACAGAGATAGATTCAAGATGTTGTAAGGTTACAACTAGACATATACTAACACTAGTAATCAGAACAGAGATAGATTCAAGATGTTGTAAAGTTACAACTAGACATATACTAACACTAGTAATCAGAACAGAGATAGATTCAAGATGTTGTAAAGTTACAACTAGACATATACTAACACTAGTAATCAGAACAGAGATAGATTCAAGATGTTGTAAAGTTACAACTAGACATATACTAACACTAGTAATCAGAACAGAGATAGATTCAAGATGTTGTAAAGTTACAACTAGACATATACTAACACTAGTAATCAGAACAGAGATAGATTCAAGATGTTGTAAAGTTACAACTAGACATATACTAACACTAGTAATCAGAACAGAGATAGATTCAAGATGTTGTAAAGTTACAACTAGACATATACTAACACTAGTAATCAGAACAGAGATAGATTCAAGATGTTGTAAAGTTACAACTAGACATATACTAACACTAGTAATCAGAACAGAGATAGATTCAAGATGTTGTAAAGTTACAACTAGACATATACTAACACTAGTAATCAGAACAGAGATAGATTCAAGATGTTGTAAAGTTACAACTAGACATATACTAACACTAGTAATCAGAACAGAGATAGATTCAAGATGTTGTAAAGTTACAACTAGACATATACTAACACTAGTAATCAGAACAGAGATAGATTCAAGATGTTGTAAAGTTACAACTAGACATATACTAACACTAGTAATCAGAACAGAGATAGATTCAAGATGTTGTAAAGTTACAACTAGACATATACTAACACTAGTAATCAGAACAGAGATAGATTCAAGATGTTGTAAAGTTACAACTAGACATATACTAACACTAGTAATCAGAACAGAGATAGATTCAAGATGTTGTAAAGTTACAACTAGACATATACTAACACTAGTAATCAGAACAGAGATAGATTCAAGATGTTGTAAAGTTACAACTAGACATATACTAACACTAGTAATCAGAACAGAGATAGATTCAAGATGTTGTAAAGTTACAACTAGACATATACTAACACTAGTAATCAGAACAGAGATAGATTCAAGATGTTGTAAAGTTACAACTAGACATATACTAACACTAGTAATCAGAACAGAGATAGATTCAAGATGTTGTAAAGTTACAACTAGACATATACTAACACTAGTAATCAGAACAGAGATAGATTCAAGATGTTGTAAAGTTACAACTAGACATATACTAACAGTAATCAGAACAGAGATAGATTCAAGATGTTGTAAAGTTACAACTAGACATATACTAACACTAGTAATCAGAACAGAGATAGATTCAAGATGTTGTAAAGTTACAACTAGACATATACTAACACTAGTAATCAGAACAGAGATAGATTCAAGATGTTGTAAAGTTACAACTAGACATATACTAACACTAGTAATCAGAACAGAGATAGATTCAAGATGTTGTAAAGTTACAACTAGACATATACTAACACTAGTAATCAGAACAGAGATAGATTCAAGATGTTGTAAAGTTACAACTAGACATATACTAACACTAGTAATCAGAACAGAGATAGATTCAAGATGTTGTAAAGTTACAACTAGACATATACTAACACTAGTAATCAGAACAGAGATAGATTCAAGATGTTGTAAAGTTACAACTAGACATATACTAACACTAGTAATCAGAACAGAGATAGATTCAAGATGTTGTAAAGTTACAACTAGACATATACTAACACTAGTAATCAGAACAGAGATAGATTCAAGATGTTGTAAAGTTACAACTAGACATATACTAACACTAGTAATCAGAACAGAGATAGATTCAAGATGTTGTAAAGTTACAACTAGACATATACTAACACTAGTAATCAGAACAGAGATAGATTCAAGATGTTGTAAAGTTACAACTAGACATATACTAACACTAGTAATCAGAACAGAGATAGATTCAAGATGTTGTAAAGTTACAACTAGACATATACTAACACTAGTAATCAGAACAGAGATAGATTCAAGATGTTGTAAAGTTACAACTAGACATATACTAACACTAGTAATCAGAACAGAGATAGATTCAAGATGTTGTAAAGTTACAACTAGACATATACTAACACTAGTAATCAGAACAGAGATAGATTCAAGATGTTGTAAAGTTACAACTAGACATATACTAACACTAGTAATCAGAACAGAGATAGATTCAAGATGTTGTAAAGTTACAACTAGACATATACTAACACTAGTAATCAGAACAGAGATAGATTCAAGATGTTGTAAAGTTACAACTAGACATATACTAACACTAGTAATCAGAACAGAGATAGATTCAAGATGTTGTAAAGGTTACAACTAGACATATACTAACACTAGTAATCAGAACAGAGATAGATTCAAGATGTTGTAAAGTTACAACTAGACATATACTAACACTAGTAATCAGAAGAGAGATAGATTCAAAATGTTGTAAAGTTACAACTAGACATATACTAACACAAGTAATCAGAACAGAGATAGATTCAAGATGTTGTAAAGTTACAACTAGACATATACTAACACTAGTAATCATAACAGAGATAGATTCAAGATGTTGTAAAGTTACAACTAGACATATACTAACACTAGTAATCAGAACAGAGATAGATTCAAGATGTTGTAAAGTTACAACTAGACATATACTAACACTAGTAATCAGAACAGAGATAGATTCAAGATGTTGTAAAGTTACAACTAGACATATACTAACACTAGTAATCAGAACAGAGATAGATTCAAGATGTTGTAAAGTTACAACTAGACATATACTAACACTAGTAATCAGAACAGAGATAGATTCAAGATGTTGTAAAGTTACAACTAGACATATACTAACACTAGTAATCAGAACAGAGATAGATTCAAGATGTTGTAAAGTTACAACTAGACATATACTAACACTAGTAATCAGAACAGAGATAGATTCAAGATGTTGTAAAGTTAAAACTAGACATATACTAACACTAGTAATCAGAACAGAGATAGATTCAAGATGTTGTAAAGTTACAACTAGACATATACTAACACTAGTAATCAGAACAGAGATAGATTCAAGATGTTGTAAAGTTACAACTAGACATATACTAACACTAGTAATCAGAACAGAGATAGATTCAAGATGTTGTAAAGTTACAACTAGACATATACTAACACTAGTAATCAGAACAGAGATAGATTCAAGATGTTGTAAGGTTACAACTAGACATATACTAACACTAGTAATCAGAACAGAGATAGATTCAAGATGTTGTAAAGTTACAACTAGACATATACTAACACTAGTAATCAGAACAGAGATAGATTCAAGATGTTGTAAAGTTACAACTAGACATATACTAACACTAGTAATCAGAACAGAGATAGATTCAAGATGTTGTAAAGTTACAACTAGACATATACTAACACTAGTAATCAGAACAGAGATAGATTCAAGATGAAAAGTTACAACTAGACATATACTAACACTAGTAATCATAACAGAGATAGATTCAAGATGTTGTAAAGTTACAACTAGACATATACTAACACTAGTAATCAGAACAGAGATAGATTCAAGATGTTGTAAAGTTACAACTAGACATATACTAACACTAGTAATCAGAACAGAGATAGATTCAAGATGTTGTAAAGTTACAACTAGACATATACTAACACTAGTAATCATAACAGAGATAGATTCAAGATGTTGTAAAGTTACAACTAGACATATACTAACACTAGTAATCAGAACAGAGATAGATTCAAGATGTTGTAAAGTTACAACTAGACATATACTAACACTAGTAATCAGAACAGAGATAGATTCAAGATGTTGTAAAGTTACAACTAGACATATACTAACACTAGTAATCAGAACAGAGATAGATTAAATGTTGTAAAGTTACAACTAGACATATACTAACACTAGTAATCAGAACAGAGATAGATTCAAGATGTTGTAAAGTTACAACTAGACATATACAAGATGTTGTAACACTAGTAATCAGAATCAGAGATAGATTCAAGATGTTGTAAAGTTACAACTAGACATATACTAACACTAGTAATCAGAACAGAGATAGATTCAAGATGTTGTAAAGTTACAACTAGACATATACTAACACTAGTAATCAGAACAGAGATAGATTCAAGATGTTGTAAAGTTACAACTAGACATATACTAACACTAGTAATCAGAACAGAGATAGATTCAAGATGTTGTAAAGTTACAACTAGACATATACTAACACTAGTAATCAGAACAGAGATAGATTCAAGATGTTGTAAAGTTACAACTAGACATATACTAACACTAGTAATCAGAAGAGATAGATTCAAGATGTTGTAAAGTTAACACTAGACATATACTAACACTAGTAATCAGAACAGAGATAGATTCAAGATGTTGTAAAGTTACAACTAGACATATACTAACACTAGTAATCAGAAGAGATAGATTCAAGATGTTGTAAAGTTACAACTAGACATATACTAACACTAGTAATCAGAACAGAGATAGATTCAAGATGTTGTAAAGTTACAACTAGACATATACTAACACTAGTAATCAGAACAGAGATAGATTCAAGATGTTGTAAAGTTACAACTAGACATATACTAACACTAGTAATCAGAACAGAGATAGATTCAAGATGTTGTAAAGTTACAACTAGACATATACTAACACTAGTAATCAGAACAGAGATAGATTCAAGATGTTGTAAAGTTACAACTAGACATATACTAACACTAGTAATCAGAACAGAGATAGATTCAAGATGTTGTAAAGTTACAACTAGACATATACTAACACTAGTAATCAGAAGAGAGATAGATTCAAGATGTTGTAAAGTTAACACTAGACATATACTAACACTAGTAATCAGAACTGAAATAGATTCAAGATGTTGTAAGGTTACAACTAGACATATACTAACACTAGTAATCAGAACAGAGATAGATTCAAGATGTTGTAAAGGTTACAACTAGACATATACTAACACTAGTAATCAGAACAGAGATAGATTCAAGATGTTGTAAAGTTACAACTAGACATATACTAACACTAGTAATCAGAACTGAAATAGATTCAAGATGTTGTAAGGTTACAACTAGACATATACTAACACTAGTAATCAGAACAGAGATAGATTCAAGATGTTGTAAAGTTACAACTAGACATATACTAACACTAGTAATCAGAACAGAGATAGATTCAAGATGTTGTAAAGTTACAACTAGACATATACTAACACTAGTAATCAGAACAGAGATAGATTCAAGATGTTGTAAAGTTACAACTAGACATATACCAACACTAGTAATCAGAACAGAGATAGATTCAAGATGTTGTAAAGTTACAACTAGACATATACTAACACTAGTAATCAGAACAGAGATAGATTCAAGATGTTGTAAAGTTACAACTAGACATATACTAACACTAGTAATCAGAACAGAGATAGATTCAAGATGTTGTAAAGTTACAACTAGACATATACTAACACTAGTAATCAGAACAGAGATAGATTCAAGATGTTGTAAGGTTACAACTAGACATATACTAACACTAGTAATCAGAACAGAGATAGATTCAAAATGTTGTAAAGTTACAACTAGACATATACTAACACTAGTAATCAGAACAGAGATAGATTCAAGATGTTGTAAAGTTACAACTAGACATATACTAACACTAGTAATCAGAACAGAGATAGATTCAAGATGTTGTAAAGTTACAACTAGACATATACTAACACTAGTAATCAGAACAGAGATAGATTCAAGATGTTGTAAAGTTACAACTAGACATATACTAACACTAGTAATCAGAAGAGATAGATTCAAGATGTTGTAAAGTTACAACTAGACATATACTAACACTAGTAATCAGAACAGAGATAGATTCAAGATGTTGTAAAGTTACAACTAGACATATACTAACACTAGTAATCAGAATTCAAATGTTGTAAAGCAGAGTAATCAGATTCAAGATGTTGTAAAGTTACAACTAGACATATACTAACACTAGTAATCATAACAGAGATAGATTCAAGATGTTGTAAAGTTACAACTAGACATATACTAACACTAGTAATCAGAACAGAGATAGATTCAAGATGTTGTAAAGTTACAACTAGACATATACTAACACTAGTAATCAGAACAGAGATAGATTCAAGATGTTGTAAAGTTACAACTAGACATATACTAACACTAGTAATCAGAACAGAGATAGATTCAAGATGTTGTAAAGTTACAACTAGACATATACTAACACTAGTAATCAGAACAGAGATAGATTCAAGATGCTGTAAAGTTACAACTAGACATATACCAACACTAGTAATCAGAACAGAGATAGATTCAAGATGTTGTAAAGTTACAACTAGACATATACCAACACTAGTAATCAGAACAGAGATAGATTCAAGATGTTGTAAAGTTACAACTAGACATATACTAACACTAGTAATCAGAACAGAGATAGATTCAAGATGTTGTAAAGTTACAACTAGACATATACTAACACTAGTAATCAGAACAGAGATAGATTCAAGATGTTGTAAAGTTACAACCAGACATATACTAACACTAGTAATCAGAACAGAGATAGATTCAAGATGTTGTAAAGTTACAACTACACATATACTAACACTAGTAATCATAACAGAGATAGATTCAAGATGTTGTAAAGTTACAACTAGACATATACTAACACTAGTAATCAGAACAGAGATAGATTCAAGATGTTGTAAAGTTACAACTAGACATATACTAACACTAGTAATCAGAACAGAGATAGATTCAAGATGTTGTAAAAGTTAGAACTAGACATATACTAACACTAGTAATCAGAACAGAGATAGATTCAAGATGTTGTAAAGTTACAACTAGACATATACTAACACTAGTAATCAGAACAGAGATAGATTCAAGATCTTGTAAGGTTACAACTAGACATATACTAACACTAGTAATCAGAACAGAGATAGATTCAAGATGTTGTAAAGTTACAACTAGACATATACTAACACTAGTAATCAGAACAGAGATAGATTCAAGATGTTGTAAGGTTACAACTAGACATATACTAACACTAGTAATCAGAACAGAGATAGATTCAAGATGAAAAGTTACAACTAGACATATACTAACACTAGTAATCAGAACAGAGATAGATTCAAGATGTTGTAAAGTTACAACTAGACATATACTAACACTAGTAATCAGAACAGAGATAGATTCAAGATGTTGTAAAGTTACAACTAGACATATATTAACACAAGTAATCAGACAGAGATAGATTCAAGATGTTGTAAGGTTACAACTAGACATATACTAACACTAGTAATCAGAAGAGAGATAGATTCAAGATCTTGTAAGGTTACAACTAGACATATACTAACACTAGTAATCAGAACAGAGATAGATTCAAGATGTTGTAAAGTTACAACTAGACATATACTAACACTAGTAATCAGAACAGAGATAGATTCAAGATGTTTGTAAGGTTACAACTAGACATATACTAACACTAGTAATCAGAACAGAGATAGATTCAAGATGTTGTAAAGTTACAACTAGACATATACTAACACTAGTAATCAGAACAGAGATAGATTCAAGATGTTGTAAAGTTACAACTAGACATATACTAACACTAGTAATCAGAACAGAGATAGATTCAAGATGTTGTAAAGTTACAACTAGACATATACTAACACTAGTAATCAGAACAGAGATAGATTCAAGATGCAAAGTTACAACTAGACATATACTAACACTAGTAATCAGAACAGAGATAGATTCAAGATGCTGTAAAGTTACAACTAGACATATACCAACACAATCAGAACAGAGATAGATTAGATGTTGTAAAGCAACTAGACATATACCAACACTAGTAATCAGAAGAGATAGATTCAAGATGTTGTAAAGTTACAACCACATATACCAACACTAGTAATCAGAACAGAGATAGATTCAAGATGTTGTAAAGTTACAACTAGACATATACTAACACTAGTAATCATAACAGAGATAGATTCAAGATGTTGTAAGGTTACAACTAGACATATACTAACACTAGTAATCAGAACAGAGATAGATTCAAGATGTTGTAAGGTTACAACTAGACATATACTAACACTAGTAATCAGAACAGAGATAGATTCAAGATGTTGTAAAGTTACAACTAGACATATACTAACACTAGTAATCAGAACAGAGATAGATTCAAGATGTTGTAAAGTTACAACTAGACATATACTAACACTAGTAATCAGAACAGAGATAGATTCAAGATGTTGTAAAGTTACAACTAGACATATACTAACACTAGTAATCAGAACAGAGATAGATTCAAGATGTTGTAAGGTTACAACTAGACATATACCAACACTAGTAATAGAACAGAGATAGATTCAAGATGTTAAAAGTTACAACTAGACATATACCAACACTAGTAATCAGAACAGAGATAGATTCAAGATGTTGTAAAGTTACAACTAGACATATACCAACACTAGTAATCAGAAGAGATAGATTCAAGATGTTGTAAAGTTACAACTAGACATATACCAACACTAGTAATCATAACAGATAGATTCAAGATGTTGTAAAGTTACAACTAGACATATACCAACACTAGTAATCATAACAGAGATAGAATCAAGATGTTGTAAAGTTACAACTAGACATATACCAACACTAGTAATCAGAACAGAGATAGATTCAAGATGTTGTAAAGTTACAACTAGACATATACCAACACTAGTAATCAGAACAGAGATAGATTCAAGATGTTGTAAAGTTACAACTAGACATATACCAACACTAGTAATCAGAACAGAGATAGATTCAAGATGTTGTAAAGTTACAACTAGACATATACCAACACTAGTAATCAGAACAGAGATAGATTCAAGATGTTGTAAAGTTACAACTAGACATATACCAACACTAGTAATCAGAACAGAGATAGATTCAAGATGTTGTAAAGTTACAACCAGACATATACCAACACTAGTAATCAGAACAGAGATAGATTCAAGATGTTGTAAAGTTACAACTAGACATATACCAACACTAGTAATCAGAACAGAGATAGATTCAAGATGTTGTAAAGTTACAACTAGACATATACCAACACTAGTAATCAGAACAGAGATAGATTCAAGATGTTGTAAAGTTACAACTAGACATATACCAACACTAGTAATCAGAACAGAGATAGATTCAAGATGTTGTAAAGTTACAACTAGACATATACCAACACTAGTAATCAGAACAGAGATAGATTCAAGATGTTGTAAAGTTACAACTAGACATATACCAACACTAGTAATCAGAACAGAGATAGATTCAAGATGTTGTAAAGTTACAACTAGACATATACCAACACTAGTAATCAGAACAGAGATAGATTCAAGATGTTGTAAAGTTACAACCAGACATATACCAACACTAGTAATCAGAACAGAGATAGATTCAAGATGTTGTAAAGTTACAACTAGACATATACCAACACTAGTAATCAGAACAGAGATAGATTCAAGATGTTGTAAAGTTACAACTAGACATATACCAACACTAGTAATCAGAACAGAGATAGATTCAAGATGTTGTAAAGTTACAACTAGACATATACCAACACTAGTAATCAGAACAGAGATAGATTCAAGATGTTGTAAAGTTACAACTAGACATATACCAACACTAGTAATCAGAACAGAGATAGATTCAAGATGTTGTAAAGTTACAACTAGACATATACCAACACTAGTAATCAGAACAGAGATAGATTCAAGATGTTGTAAAGTTACAACTAGACATATACCAACACTAGTAATCAGAACAGAGATAGATTCAAGATGTTGTAAAGTTACAACTAGACATATACCAACACTAGTAATCAGAACAGAGATAGATTCAAGATGTTGTAAAGTTACAACTAGACATATACCAACACTAGTAATCAGAACAGAGATAGATTCAAGATGTTGTAAAGTTACAACCAGACATATACCAACACTAGTAATCAGAACAGAGATAGATTCAAGATGTTGTAAAGTTACAACTAGACATATACCAACACTAGTAATCAGAACAGAGATAGATTCAAGATGTTGTAAAGTTACAACTAGACATATACCAACACTAGTAATCAGAACAGAGATAGATTCAAGATGTTGTAAAGTTACAACTAGACATATACCAACACTAGTAATCAGAACAGAGATAGATTCAAGATGTTGTAAAGTTACAACTAGACATATACCAACACTAGTAATCAGAACAGAGATAGATTCAAGATGTTGTAAAGTTACAACTAGACATATACCAACACTAGTAATCAGAACAGAGATAGATTCAAGATGTTGTAAAGTTACAACTAGACATATACCAACACTAGTAATCAGAACAGAGATAGATTCAAGATGTTGTAAAGTTACAACTAGACATATACCAACACTAGTAATCAGAACAGAGATAGATTCAAGATGTTGTAAAGTTACAACTAGACATATACCAACACTAGTAATCAGAACAGAGATAGATTCAAGATGTTGTAAAGTTACAACTAGACATATACCAACACTAGTAATCAGAACAGAGATAGATTCAAGATGTTGTAAAGTTACAACTAGACATATACCAACACTAGTAATCAGAACAGAGATAGATTCAAGATGTTGTAAAGTTACAACTAGACATATACCAACACTAGTAATCAGAACAGAGATAGATTCAAGATGTTGTAAAGTTACAACTAGACATATACCAACACTAGTAATCAGAACAGAGATAGATTCAAGATGTTGTAAAGTTACAACCAGACATATACCAACACTAGTAATCAGAACAGAGATAGATTCAAGATGTTGTAAAGTTACAACTAGACATATACCAACACTAGTAATCAGAACAGAGATAGATTCAAGATGTTGTAAAGTTACAACTAGACATATACCAACACTAGTAATCAGAACAGAGATAGATTCAAGATGTTGTAAAGTTACAACTAGACATATACCAACACTAGTAATCAGAACAGAGATAGATTCAAGATGTTGTAAAGTTACAACTAGACATATACCAACACTAGTAATCAGAACAGAGATAGATTCAAGATGTTGTAAAGTTACAACTAGACATATACCAACACTAGTAATCAGAACAGAGATAGATTCAAGATGTTGTAAAGTTACAACTAGACATATACCAACACTAGTAATCAGAACAGAGATAGATTCAAGATGTTGTAAAGTTACAACTAGACATATACCAACACTAGTAATCAGAACAGAGATAGATTCAAGATGTTGTAAAGTTACAACTAGACATATACCAACACTAGTAATCAGAACAGAGATAGATTCAAGATGTTGTAAAGTTACAACCAGACATATACCAACACTAGTAATCAGAACAGAGATAGATTCAAGATGTTGTAAAGTTACAACTAGACATATACCAACACTAGTAATCAGAACAGAGATAGATTCAAGATGCTGTAAAGTTACAACTAGACATATACCAACACTAGTAATCAGAACAGAGATAGATTCAAGATGTTGTAAAGTTACAACTAGACATATACCAACACTAGTAATCAGAACAGAGATAGATTCAAGATGTTGTAAAGTTACAACTAGACATATACCAACACTAGTAATCAGAACAGAGATAGATTCAAGATGTTGTAAAGTTACAACTAGACATATACCAACACTAGTAATCAGAACAGAGATAGATTCAAGATGTTGTAAAGTTACAACTAGACATATACCAACACTAGTAATCAGAACAGAGATAGATTCAAGATGTTGTAAAGTTACAACTAGACATATACCAACACTAGTAATCAGAACAGAGATAGATTCAAGATGTTGTAAAGTTACAACCAGACATATACCAACACTAGTAATCAGAACAGAGATAGATTCAAGATGTTGTAAAGTTACAACTAGACATATACCAACACTAGTAATCAGAACAGAGATAGATTCAAGATGTTGTAAAGTTACAACTAGACATATACCAACACTAGTAATCAGAACAGAGATAGATTCAAGATGTTGTAAAGTTACAACTAGACATATACCAACACTAGTAATCAGAACAGAGATAGATTCAAGATGTTGTAAAGTTACAACTAGACATATACCAACACTAGTAATCAGAACAGAGATAGATTCAAGATGTTGTAAAGTTACAACTAGACATATACCAACACTAGTAATCAGAACAGAGATAGATTCAAGATGTTGTAAAGTTACAACTAGACATATACCAACACTAGTAATCAGAACAGAGATAGATTCAAGATGTTGTAAAGTTACAACTAGACATATACCAACACTAGTAATCAGAACAGAGATAGATTCAAGATGTTGTAAAGTTACAACTAGACATATACCAACACTAGTAATCAGAACAGAGATAGATTCAAGATGCTGTAAAGTTACAACTAGACATATACCAACACTAGTAATCAGAACAGAGATAGATTCAAGATGTTGTAAAGTTACAACTAGACATATACCAACACTAGTAATCAGAACAGAGATAGATTCAAGATGTTGTAAAGTTACAACTAGACATATACCAACACTAGTAATCAGAACAGAGATAGATTCAAGATGTTGTAAAGTTACAACTAGACATATACCAACACTAGTAATCAGAACAGAGATAGATTCAAGATGTTGTAAAGTTACAACTAGACATATACCAACACTAGTAATCAGAACAGAGATAGATTCAAGATGTTGTAAAGTTACAACTAGACATATACCAACACTAGTAATCAGAACAGAGATAGATTCAAGATGTTGTAAAGTTACAACTAGACATATACCAACACTAGTAATCAGAACAGAGATAGATTCAAGATGTTGTAAAGTTACAACTAGACATATACCAACACTAGTAATCAGAACAGAGATAGATTCAAGATGTTGTAAAGTTACAACTAGACATATACCAACACTAGTAATCAGAACAGAGATAGATTCAAGATGTTGTAAAGTTACAACTAGACATATACCAACACTAGTAATCAGAACAGAGATAGATTCAAGATGTTGTAAAGTTACAACTAGACATATACCAACACTAGTAATCAGAACAGAGATAGATTCAAGATGTTGTAAAGTTACAACTAGACATATACCAACACTAGTAATCAGAACAGAGATAGATTCAAGATGTTGTAAAGTTACAACTAGACATATACCAACACTAGTAATCAGAACAGAGATAGATTCAAGATGTTGTAAAGTTACAACTAGACATATACCAACACTAGTAATCAGAACAGAGATAGATTCAAGATGTTGTAAAGTTACAACTAGACATATACCAACACTAGTAATCAGAACAGAGATAGATTCAAGATGTTGTAAAGTTACAACTAGACATATACCAACACTAGTAATCAGAACAGAGATAGATTCAAGATGTTGTAAAGTTACAACTAGACATATACCAACACTAGTAATCAGAACAGAGATAGATTCAAGATGTTGTAAAGTTACAACTAGACATATACCAACACTAGTAATCAGAACAGAGATAGATTCAAGATGTTGTAAAGTTACAACTAGACATATACCAACACTAGTAATCAGAACAGAGATAGATTCAAGATGTTGTAAAGTTACAACTAGACATATACCAACACTAGTAATCAGAACAGAGATAGATTCAAGATGTTGTAAAGTTACAACTAGACATATACCAACACTAGTAATCAGAACAGAGATAGATTCAAGATGTTGTAAAGTTACAACTAGACATATACCAACACTAGTAATCAGAACAGAGATAGATTCAAGATGTTGTAAAGTTACAACCAGACATATACCAACACTAGTAATCAGAACAGAGATAGATTCAAGATGTTGTAAAGTTACAACTAGACATATACCAACACTAGTAATCAGAACAGAGATAGATTCAAGATGTTGTAAAGTTACAACTAGACATATACCAACACTAGTAATCAGAACAGAGATAGATTCAAGATGTTGTAAAGTTACAACTAGACATATACCAACACTAGTAATCAGAACAGAGATAGATTCAAGATGTTGTAAAGTTACAACTAGACATATACCAACACTAGTAATCAGAACAGAGATAGATTCAAGATGTTGTAAAGTTACAACTAGACATATACCAACACTAGTAATCAGAACAGAGATAGATTCAAGATGTTGTAAAGTTACAACTAGACATATACCAACACTAGTAATCAGAACAGAGATAGATTCAAGATGTTGTAAAGTTACAACTAGACATATACCAACACTAGTAATCAGAACAGAGATAGATTCAAGATGTTGTAAAGTTACAACTAGACATATACCAACACTAGTAATCAGAACAGAGATAGATTCAAGATGTTGTAAAGTTACAACTAGACATATACCAACACTAGTAATCAGAACAGAGATAGATTCAAGATGTTGTAAAGTTACAACTAGACATATACCAACACTAGTAATCAGAACAGAGATAGATTCAAGATGTTGTAAAGTTACAACTAGACATATACCAACACTAGTAATCAGAACAGAGATAGATTCAAGATGTTGTAAAGTTACAACTAGACATATACCAACACTAGTAATCAGAACAGAGATAGATTCAAGATGTTGTAAAGTTACAACCAGACATATACCAACACTAGTAATCAGAACAGAGATAGATTCAAGATGTTGTAAAGTTACAACTAGACATATACCAACACTAGTAATCAGAACAGAGATAGATTCAAGATGTTGTAAAGTTACAACTAGACATATACCAACACTAGTAATCAGAACAGAGATAGATTCAAGATGTTGTAAAGTTACAACTAGACATATACCAACACTAGTAATCAGAACAGAGATAGATTCAAGATGTTGTAAAGTTACAACTAGACATATACCAACACTAGTAATCAGAACAGAGATAGATTCAAGATGTTGTAAAGTTACAACTAGACATATACCAACACTAGTAATCAGAACAGAGATAGATTCAAGATGTTGTAAAGTTACAACTAGACATATACCAACACTAGTAATCAGAACAGAGATAGATTCAAGATGTTGTAAAGTTACAACTAGACATATACCAACACTAGTAATCAGAACAGAGATAGATTCAAGATGTTGTAAAGTTACAACTAGACATATACCAACACTAGTAATCAGAACAGAGATAGATTCAAGATGTTGTAAAGTTACAACTAGACATATACCAACACTAGTAATCAGAACAGAGATAGATTCAAGATGTTGTAAAGTTACAACTAGACATATACCAACACTAGTAATCAGAACAGAGATAGATTCAAGATGTTGTAAAGTTACAACTAGACATATACCAACACTAGTAATCAGAACAGAGATAGATTCAAGATGTTGTAAAGTTACAACTAGACATATACCAACACTAGTAATCAGAACAGAGATAGATTCAAGATGCTGTAAAGTTACAACTAGACATATACCAACACTAGTAATCAGAACAGAGATAGATTCAAGATGTTGTAAAGTTACAACTAGACATATACCAACACTAGTAATCAGAACAGAGATAGATTCAAGATGTTGTAAAGTTACAACCAGACATATACCAACACTAGTAATCAGAACAGAGATAGATTCAAGATGTTGTAAAGTTACAACTAGACATATACCAACACTAGTAATCAGAACAGAGATAGATTCAAGATGTTGTAAAGTTACAACTAGACATATACCAACACTAGTAATCAGAACAGAGATAGATTCAAGATGTTGTAAAGTTACAACTAGACATATACCAACACTAGTAATCAGAACAGAGATAGATTCAAGATGTTGTAAAGTTACAACTAGACATATACCAACACTAGTAATCAGAACAGAGATAGATTCAAGATGTTGTAAAGTTACAACTAGACATATACCAACACTAGTAATCAGAACAGAGATAGATTCAAGATGTTGTAAAGTTACAACTAGACATATACCAACACTAGTAATCAGAACAGAGATAGATTCAAGATGTTGTAAAGTTACAACTAGACATATACCAACACTAGTAATCAGAACAGAGATAGATTCAAGATGTTGTAAAGTTACAACTAGACATATACCAACACTAGTAATCAGAACAGAGATAGATTCAAGATGTTGTAAAGTTACAACTAGACATATACCAACACTAGTAATCAGAACAGAGATAGATTCAAGATGTTGTAAAGTTACAACTAGACATATACCAACACTAGTAATCAGAACAGAGATAGATTCAAGATGTTGTAAAGTTACAACTAGACATATACCAACACTAGTAATCAGAACAGAGATAGATTCAAGATGTTGTAAAGTTACAACTAGACATATACCAACACTAGTAATCAGAACAGAGATAGATTCAAGATGTTGTAAAGTTACAACTAGACATATACCAACACTAGTAATCAGAACAGAGATAGATTCAAGATGTTGTAAAGTTACAACTAGACATATACCAACACTAGTAATCAGAACAGAGATAGATTCAAGATGTTGTAAAGTTACAACTAGACATATACCAACACTAGTAATCAGAACAGAGATAGATTCAAGATGTTGTAAAGTTACAACTAGACATATACCAACACTAGTAATCAGAACAGAGATAGATTCAAGATGTTGTAAAGTTACAACTAGACATATACCAACACTAGTAATCAGAACAGAGATAGATTCAAGATGTTGTAAAGTTACAACTAGACATATACCAACACTAGTAATCAGAACAGAGATAGATTCAAGATGTTGTAAAGTTACAACTAGACATATACCAACACTAGTAATCAGAACAGAGATAGATTCAAGATGTTGTAAAGTTACAACTAGACATATACCAACACTAGTAATCAGAACAGAGATAGATTCAAGATGTTGTAAAGTTACAACTAGACATATACCAACACTAGTAATCAGAACAGAGATAGATTCAAGATGTTGTAAAGTTACAACTAGACATATACCAACACTAGTAATCAGAACAGAGATAGATTCAAGATGTTGTAAAGTTACAACTAGACATATACCAACACTAGTAATCAGAACAGAGATAGATTCAAGATGCAAAGTTACAACTAGACATATACCAACACTAGTAATCAGAACAGAGATAGATTCAAGATGTTGTAAAGTTACAACTAGACATATACCAACACTAGTAATCAGAACAGAGATAGATTCAAGATGTTGTAAAGTTACAACTAGACATATACCAACACTAGTAATCAGAACAGAGATAGATTCAAGATGTTGTAAAGTTACAACTAGACATATACCAACACTAGTAATCAGAACAGAGATAGATTCAAGATGTTGTAAAGTTACAACTAGACATATACCAACACTAGTAATCAGAACAGAGATAGATTCAAGATGTTGTAAAGTTACAACTAGACATATACCAACACTAGTAATCAGAACAGAGATAGATTCAAGATGTTGTAAAGTTACAACTAGACATATACCAACACTAGTAATCAGAACAGAGATAGATTCAAGATGTTGTAAAGTTACAACTAGACATATACCAACACTAGTAATCAGAACAGAGATAGATTCAAGATGTTGTAAAGTTACAACCAGACATATACCAACACTAGTAATCAGAACAGAGATAGATTCAAGATGTTGTAAAGTTACAACTAGACATATACCAACACTAGTAATCAGAACAGAGATAGATTCAAGATGTTGTAAAGTTACAACTAGACATATACCAACACTAGTAATCAGAACAGAGATAGATTCAAGATGTTGTAAAGTTACAACTAGACATATACCAACACTAGTAATCAGAACAGAGATAGATTCAAGATGTTGTAAAGTTACAACTAGACATATACCAACACTAGTAATCAGAACAGAGATAGATTCAAGATGTTGTAAAGTTACAACTAGACATATACCAACACTAGTAATCAGAACAGAGATAGATTCAAGATGTTGTAAAGTTACAACTAGACATATACCAACACTAGTAATCAGAACAGAGATAGATTCAAGATGTTGTAAAGTTACAACTAGACATATACCAACACTAGTAATCAGAACAGAGATAGATTCAAGATGTTGTAAAGTTACAACTAGACATATACCAACACTAGTAATCAGAACAGAGATAGATTCAAGATGTTGTAAAGTTACAACTAGACATATACCAACACTAGTAATCAGAACAGAGATAGATTCAAGATGTTGTAAAGTTACAACTAGACATATACCAACACTAGTAATCAGAACAGAGATAGATTCAAGATGTTGTAAAGTTACAACTAGACATATACCAACACTAGTAATCAGAACAGAGATAGATTCAAGATGTTGTAAAGTTACAACCAGACATATACCAACACTAGTAATCAGAACAGAGATAGATTCAAGATGCTGTAAAGTTACAACTAGACATATACCAACACTAGTAATCAGAACAGAGATAGATTCAAGATGTTGTAAAGTTACAACTAGACATATACCAACACTAGTAATCAGAACAGAGATAGATTCAAGATGTTGTAAAGTTACAACTAGACATATACCAACACTAGTAATCAGAAACAGAGATAGATTCAAGATAGATTCAAGATGTTGTAAAGTTACAACTAGACATATACCAACACTAGTAATCAGAACAGAGATAGATTCAAGATGTTGTAAAGTTACAACTAGACATATACCAACACTAGTAATCAGAACAGAGATAGATTCAAGATGTTGTAAAGTTACAACTAGACATATACCAACACTAGTAATCAGAACAGAGATAGATTCAAGATGTTGTAAAGTTACAACTAGACATATACCAACACTAGTAATCAGAACAGAGATAGATTCAAGATGTTGTAAAGTTACAACTAGACATATACCAACACTAGTAATCAGAACAGAGATAGATTCAAGATGTTGTAAAGTTACAACTAGACATATACCAACACTAGTAATCAGAACAGAGATAGATTCAAGATGTTGTAAAGTTACAACTAGACATATACCAACACTAGTAATCAGAACAGAGATAGATTCAAGATGTTGTAAAGTTACAACTAGACATATACCAACACTAGTAATCAGAACAGAGATAGATTCAAGATGTTGTAAAGTTACAACTAGACATATACCAACACTAGTAATCAGAACAGAGATAGATTCAAGATGTTGTAAAGTTACAACTAGACATATACCAACACTAGTAATCAGAACAGAGATAGATTCAAGATGTTGTAAAGTTACAACTAGACATATACCAACACTAGTAATCAGAACAGAGATAGATTCAAGATGTTGTAAAGTTACAACTAGACATATACCAACACTAGTAATCAGAACAGAGATAGATTCAAGATGTTGTAAAGTTACAACTAGACATATACCAACACTAGTAATCAGAACAGAGATAGATTCAAGATGTTGTAAAGTTACAACTAGACATATACCAACACTAGTAATCAGAACAGAGATAGATTCAAGATGTTGTAAAGTTACAACTAGACATATACCAACACTAGTAATCAGAACAGAGATAGATTCAAGATGTTGTAAAGTTACAACTAGACATATACCAACACTAGTAATCAGAACAGAGATAGATTCAAGATGTTGTAAAGTTACAACCAGACATATACCAACACTAGTAATCAGAACAGAGATAGATTCAAGATGTTGTAAAGTTACAACCAGACATATACCAACACTAGTAATCAGAACAGAGATAGATTCAAGATGTTGTAAAGTTACAACCAGACATATACCAACACTAGTAATCAGAACAGAGATAGATTCAAGATGTTGTAAAGTTACAACTAGACATATACCAACACTAGTAATCAGAACAGAGATAGATTCAAGATGTTGTAAAGTTACAACTAGACATATACCAACACTAGTAATCAGAACAGAGATAGATTCAAGATGTTGTAAAGTTACAACTAGACATATACCAACACTAGTAATCAGAACAGAGATAGATTCAAGATGTTGTAAAGTTACAACTAGACATATACCAACACTAGTAATCAGAACAGAGATAGATTCAAGATGTTGTAAAGTTACAACTAGACATATACCAACACTAGTAATCAGAACAGAGATAGATTCAAGATGTTGTAAAGTTACAACCAGACATATACCAACACTAGTAATCAGAACAGAGATAGATTCAAGATGTTGTAAAGTTACAACTAGACATATACCAACACTAGTAATCAGAACAGAGATAGATTCAAGATGTTGTAAAGTTACAACTAGACATATACCAACACTAGTAATCAGAACAGAGATAGATTCAAGATGTTGTAAAGTTACAACCAGACATATACCAACACTAGTAATCAGAACAGAGATAGATTCAAGATGTTGTAAAGTTACAACTAGACATATACCAACACTAGTAATCAGAACAGAGATAGATTCAAGATGTTGTAAAGTTACAACTAGACATATACCAACACTAGTAATCAGAACAGAGATAGATTCAAGATGTTGTAAAGTTACAACTAGACATATACCAACACTAGTAATCAGAACAGAGATAGATTCAAGATGTTGTAAAGTTACAACTAGACATATACCAACACTAGTAATCAGAACAGAGATAGATTCAAGATGTTGTAAAGTTACAACTAGACATATACCAACACTAGTAATCAGAACAGAGATAGATTCAAGATGTTGTAAAGTTACAACTAGACATATACCAACACTAGTAATCAGAACAGAGATAGATTCAAGATGTTGTAAAGTTACAACTAGACATATACCAACACTAGTAATCAGAACAGAGATAGATTCAAGATGTTGTAAAGTTACAACCAGACATATACCAACACTAGTAATCAGAACAGAGATAGATTCAAGATGTTGTAAAGTTACAACTAGACATATACCAACACTAGTAATCAGAACAGAGATAGATTCAAGATGTTGTAAAGTTACAACTAGACATATACCAACACTAGTAATCAGAACAGAGATAGATTCAAGATGTTGTAAAGTTACAACTAGACATATACCAACACTAGTAATCAGAACAGAGATAGATTCAAGATGTTGTAAAGTTACAACTAGACATATACCAACACTAGTAATCAGAACAGAGATAGATTCAAGATGTTGTAAAGTTACAACTAGACATATACCAACACTAGTAATCAGAACAGAGATAGATTCAAGATGTTGTAAAGTTACAACCAGACATATACCAACACTAGTAATCAGAACAGAGATAGATTCAAGATGTTGTAAAGTTACAACTAGACATATACCAACACTAGTAATCAGAACAGAGATAGATTCAAGATGTTGTAAAGTTACAACTAGACATATACCAACACTAGTAATCAGAACAGAGATAGATTCAAGATGTTGTAAAGTTACAACTAGACATATACCAACACTAGTAATCAGAACAGAGATAGATTCAAGATGTTGTAAAGTTACAACTAGACATATACCAACACTAGTAATCAGAACAGAGATAGATTCAAGATGTTGTAAAGTTACAACTAGACATATACCAACACTAGTAATCAGAACAGAGATAGATTCAAGATGTTGTAAAGTTACAACTAGACATATACCAACACTAGTAATCAGAACAGAGATAGATTCAAGATGTTGTAAAGTTACAACTAGACATATACCAACACTAGTAATCAGAACAGAGATAGATTCAAGATGTTGTAAAGTTACAACTAGACATATACCAACACTAGTAATCAGAACAGAGATAGATTCAAGATGTTGTAAAGTTACAACTAGACATATACCAACACTAGTAATCAGAACAGAGATAGATTCAAGATGTTGTAAAGTTACAACTAGACATATACCAACACTAGTAATCAGAACAGAGATAGATTCAAGATGTTGTAAAGTTACAACTAGACATATACCAACACTAGTAATCAGAACAGAGATAGATTCAAGATGTTGTAAAGTTACAACTAGACATATACCAACACTAGTAATCAGAACAGAGATAGATTCAAGATGTTGTAAAGTTACAACTAGACATATACCAACACTAGTAATCAGAACAGAGATAGATTCAAGATGTTGTAAAGTTACAACTAGACATATACCAACACTAGTAATCAGAACAGAGATAGATTCAAGATGTTGTAAAGTTACAACTAGACATATACCAACACTAGTAATCAGAACAGAGATAGATTCAAGATGTTGTAAAGTTACAACTAGACATATACCAACACTAGTAATCAGAACAGAGATAGATTCAAGATGTTGTAAAGTTACAACTAGACATATACCAACACTAGTAATCAGAACAGAGATAGATTCAAGATGTTGTAAAGTTACAACTAGACATATACCAACACTAGTAATCAGAACAGAGATAGATTCAAGATGTTGTAAAGTTACAACTAGACATATACCAACACTAGTAATCAGAACAGAGATAGATTCAAGATGTTGTAAAGTTACAACTAGACATATACCAACACTAGTAATCAGAACAGAGATAGATTCAAGATGTTGTAAAGTTACAACTAGACATATACCAACACTAGTAATCAGAACAGAGATAGATTCAAGATGTTGTAAAGTTACAACTAGACATATACCAACACTAGTAATCAGAACAGAGATAGATTCAAGATGTTGTAAAGTTACAACTAGACATATACCAACACTAGTAATCAGAACAGAGATAGATTCAAGATGTTGTAAAGTTACAACTAGACATATACCAACACTAGTAATCAGAACAGAGATAGATTCAAGATGTTGTAAAGTTACAACTAGACATATACCAACACTAGTAATCAGAACAGAGATAGATTCAAGATGTTGTAAAGTTACAACTAGACATATACCAACACTAGTAATCAGAACAGAGATAGATTCAAGATGTTGTAAAGTTACAACTAGACATATACCAACACTAGTAATCAGAACAGAGATAGATTCAAGATGTTGTAAAGTTACAACTAGACATATACCAACACTAGTAATCAGAACAGAGATAGATTCAAGATGTTGTAAAGTTACAACTAGACATATACCAACACTAGTAATCAGAACAGAGATAGATTCAAGATGTTGTAAAGTTACAACTAGACATATACCAACACTAGTAATCAGAACAGAGATAGATTCAAGATGTTGTAAAGTTACAACTAGACATATACCAACACTAGTAATCAGAACAGAGATAGATTCAAGATGTTGTAAAGTTACAACTAGACATATACCAACACTAGTAATCAGAACAGAGATAGATTCAAGATGTTGTAAAGTTACAACTAGACATATACCAACACTAGTAATCAGAACAGAGATAGATTCAAGATGTTGTAAAGTTACAACCAGACATATACCAACACTAGTAATCAGAACAGAGATAGATTCAAGATGTTGTAAAGTTACAACTAGACATATACCAACACTAGTAATCAGAACAGAGATAGATTCAAGATGTTGTAAAGTTACAACTAGACATATACCAACACTAGTAATCAGAACAGAGATAGATTCAAGATGTTGTAAAGTTACAACTAGACATATACCAACACTAGTAATCAGAACAGAGATAGATTCAAGATGTTGTAAAGTTACAACTAGACATATACCAACACTAGTAATCAGAACAGAGATAGATTCAAGATGTTGTAAAGTTACAACTAGACATATACCAACACTAGTAATCAGAACAGAGATAGATTCAAGATGTTGTAAAGTTACAACTAGACATATACCAACACTAGTAATCAGAACAGAGATAGATTCAAGATGCTGTAAAGTTACAACTAGACATATACCAACACTAGTAATCAGAACAGAGATAGATTCAAGATGTTGTAAAGTTACAACTAGACATATACCAACACTAGTAATCAGAACAGAGATAGATTCAAGATGTTGTAAAGTTACAACTAGACATATACCAACACTAGTAATCAGAACAGAGATAGATTCAAGATGTTGTAAAGTTACAACTAGACATATACCAACACTAGTAATCAGAACAGAGATAGATTCAAGATGTTGTAAAGTTACAACTAGACATATACCAACACTAGTAATCAGAACAGAGATAGATTCAAGATGTTGTAAAGTTACAACTAGACATATACCAACACTAGTAATCAGAACAGAGATAGATTCAAGATGTTGTAAAGTTACAACTAGACATATACCAACACTAGTAATCAGAACAGAGATAGATTCAAGATGTTGTAAAGTTACAACTAGACATATACCAACACTAGTAATCAGAACAGAGATAGATTCAAGATGTTGTAAAGTTACAACCAGACATATACCAACACTAGTAATCAGAACAGAGATAGATTCAAGATGTTGTAAAGTTACAACCAGACATATACCAACACTAGTAATCAGAACAGAGATAGATTCAAGATGTTGTAAAGTTACAACTAGACATATACCAACACTAGTAATCAGAACAGAGATAGATTCAAGATGTTGTAAAGTTACAACTAGACATATACCAACACTAGTAATCAGAACAGAGATAGATTCAAGATGTTGTAAAGTTACAACTAGACATATACCAACACTAGTAATCAGAACAGAGATAGATTCAAGATGTTGTAAAGTTACAACTAGACATATACCAACACTAGTAATCAGAACAGAGATAGATTCAAGATGTTGTAAAGTTACAACTAGACATATACCAACACTAGTAATCAGAACAGAGATAGATTCAAGATGTTGTAAAGTTACAACTAGACATATACCAACACTAGTAATCAGAACAGAGATAGATTCAAGATGTTGTAAAGTTACAACTAGACATATACCAACACTAGTAATCAGAACAGAGATAGATTCAAGATGTTGTAAAGTTACAACTAGACATATACCAACACTAGTAATCAGAACAGAGATAGATTCAAGATGTTGTAAAGTTACAACTAGACATATACCAACACTAGTAATCAGAACAGAGATAGATTCAAGATGTTGTAAAGTTACAACTAGACATATACCAACACTAGTAATCAGAACAGAGATAGATTCAAGATGTTGTAAAGTTACAACTAGACATATACCAACACTAGTAATCAGAACAGAGATAGATTCAAGATGTTGTAAAGTTACAACTAGACATATACCAACACTAGTAATCAGAACAGAGATAGATTCAAGATGTTGTAAAGTTACAACTAGACATATACCAACACTAGTAATCAGAACAGAGATAGATTCAAGATGTTGTAAAGTTACAACTAGACATATACCAACACTAGTAATCAGAACAGAGATAGATTCAAGATGTTGTAAAGTTACAACTAGACATATACCAACACTAGTAATCAGAACAGAGATAGATTCAAGATGTTGTAAAGTTACAACTAGACATATACCAACACTAGTAATCAGAACAGAGATAGATTCAAGATGTTGTAAAGTTACAACCAGACATATACCAACACTAGTAATCAGAACAGAGATAGATTCAAGATGTTGTAAAGTTACAACTAGACATATACCAACACTAGTAATCAGAACAGAGATAGATTCAAGATGTTGTAAAGTTACAACTAGACATATACCAACACTAGTAATCAGAACAGAGATAGATTCAAGATGTTGTAAAGTTACAACTAGACATATACCAACACTAGTAATCAGAACAGAGATAGATTCAAGATGCTGTAAAGTTACAACTAGACATATACCAACACTAGTAATCAGAACAGAGATAGATTCAAGATGTTGTAAAGTTACAACTAGACATATACCAACACTAGTAATCAGAACAGAGATAGATTCAAGATGTTGTAAAGTTACAACTAGACATATACCAACACTAGTAATCAGAACAGAGATAGATTCAAGATGTTGTAAAGTTACAACTAGACATATACCAACACTAGTAATCAGAACAGAGATAGATTCAAGATGTTGTAAAGTTACAACTAGACATATACCAACACTAGTAATCAGAACAGAGATAGATTCAAGATGTTGTAAAGTTACAACTAGACATATACCAACACTAGTAATCAGAACAGAGATAGATTCAAGATGTTGTAAAGTTACAACTAGACATATACCAACACTAGTAATCAGAACAGAGATAGATTCAAGATGTTGTAAAGTTACAACTAGACATATACCAACACTAGTAATCAGAACAGAGATAGATTCAAGATGTTGTAAAGTTACAACTAGACATATACCAACACTAGTAATCAGAACAGAGATAGATTCAAGATGTTGTAAAGTTACAACTAGACATATACCAACACTAGTAATCAGAACAGAGATAGATTCAAGATGTTGTAAAGTTACAACTAGACATATACCAACACTAGTAATCAGAACAGAGATAGATTCAAGATGTTGTAAAGTTACAACTAGACATATACCAACACTAGTAATCAGAACAGAGATAGATTCAAGATGTTGTAAAGTTACAACTAGACATATACCAACACTAGTAATCAGAACAGAGATAGATTCAAGATGTTGTAAAGTTACAACTAGACATATACCAACACTAGTAATCAGAACAGAGATAGATTCAAGATGTTGTAAAGTTACAACTAGACATATACCAACACTAGTAATCAGAACAGAGATAGATTCAAGATGTTGTAAAGTTACAACTAGACATATACCAACACTAGTAATCAGAACAGAGATAGATTCAAGATGTTGTAAAGTTACAACTAGACATATACCAACACTAGTAATCAGAACAGAGATAGATTCAAGATGTTGTAAAGTTACAACTAGACATATACCAACACTAGTAATCAGAACAGAGATAGATTCAAGATGTTGTAAAGTTACAACTAGACATATACCAACACTAGTAATCAGAACAGAGATAGATTCAAGATGTTGTAAAGTTACAACTAGACATATACCAACACTAGTAATCAGAACAGAGATAGATTCAAGATGTTGTAAAGTTACAACTAGACATATACCAACACTAGTAATCAGAACAGAGATAGATTCAAGATGTTGTAAAGTTACAACTAGACATATACCAACACTAGTAATCAGAACAGAGATAGATTCAAGATGTTGTAAAGTTACAACCAGACATATACCAACACTAGTAATCAGAACAGAGATAGATTCAAGATGTTGTAAAGTTACAACTAGACATATACCAACACTAGTAATCAGAACAGAGATAGATTCAAGATGTTGTAAAGTTACAACTAGACATATACCAACACTAGTAATCAGAACAGAGATAGATTCAAGATGTTGTAAAGTTACAACTAGACATATACCAACACTAGTAATCAGAACAGAGATAGATTCAAGATGTTGTAAAGTTACAACTAGACATATACCAACACTAGTAATCAGAACAGAGATAGATTCAAGATGTTGTAAAGTTACAACTAGACATATACCAACACTAGTAATCAGAACAGAGATAGATTCAAGATGTTGTAAAGTTACAACCAGACATATACCAACACTAGTAATCAGAACAGAGATAGATTCAAGATGTTGTAAAGTTACAACTAGACATATACCAACACTAGTAATCAGAACAGAGATAGATTCAAGATGTTGTAAAGTTACAACTAGACATATACCAACACTAGTAATCAGAACAGAGATAGATTCAAGATGTTGTAAAGTTACAACTAGACATATACCAACACTAGTAATCAGAACAGAGATAGATTCAAGATGTTGTAAAGTTACAACTAGACATATACCAACACTAGTAATCAGAACAGAGATAGATTCAAGATGTTGTAAAGTTACAACTAGACATATACCAACACTAGTAATCAGAACAGAGATAGATTCAAGATGTTGTAAAGTTACAACTAGACATATACCAACACTAGTAATCAGAACAGAGATAGATTCAAGATGTTGTAAAGTTACAACTAGACATATACCAACACTAGTAATCAGAACAGAGATAGATTCAAGATGTTGTAAAGTTACAACTACATATACCAACACTAGTAATCAGAACACTAGATTCAAGATGTTCAGAAACAGACATATAGTAATTCAAGATGATTCAAGATGTAAAGTTACAACCAGACATATACCAACACTAGTAATCAGAACAGAGATAGATTCAAGATGTTGTAAAGTTACAACTAGACATATACCAACACTAGTAATCAGAACAGAGATAGATTCAAGATGTTGTAAAGTTACAACTAGACATATACCAACACTAGTAATCAGAACAGAGATAGATTCAAGATGCTGTAAAGTTACAACTAGACATATACCAACACTAGTAATCAGAACAGAGATAGATTCAAGATGTTGTAAAGTTACAACTAGACATATACCAACACTAGTAATCAGAACAGAGATAGATTCAAGATGTTGTAAAGTTACAACTAGACATATACCAACACTAGTAATCAGAACAGAGATAGATTCAAGATGTTGTAAAGTTACAACTAGACATATACCAACACTAGTAATCAGAACAGAGATAGATTCAAGATGTTGTAAAGTTACAACTAGACATATACCAACACTAGTAATCAGAACAGAGATAGATTCAAGATGTTGTAAAGTTACAACTAGACATATACCAACACTAGTAATCAGAACAGAGATAGATTCAAGATGTTGTAAAGTTACAACACTAGTAGACATAGATTCAAGATGTTGTAAAGTTACAACTAGACATATACCAACACTAGTAATCAGAACAGAGATAGATTCAAGATGTTGTAAAGTTACAACTAGACATATACCAACACTAGTAATCAGAACAGAGATAGATTCAAGATGTTGTAAAGTTACAACTAGACATATACCAACACTAGTAATCAGAACAGAGATAGATTCAAGATGTTGTAAAGTTACAACTAGACATATACCAACACTAGTAATCAGAACAGAGATAGATTCAAGATGTTGTAAAGTTACAACTAGACATATACCAACACTAGTAATCAGAACAGAGATAGATTCAAGATGTTGTAAAGTTACAACTAGACATATACCAACACTAGTAATCAGAACAGAGATAGATTCAAGATGTTGTAAAGTTACAACTAGACATATACCAACACTAGTAATCAGAACAGAGATAGATTCAAGATGTTGTAAAGTTACAACTAGACATATACCAACACTAGTAATCAGAACAGAGATAGATTCAAGATGTTGTAAAGTTACAACTAGACATATACCAACACTAGTAATCAGAACAGAGATAGATTCAAGATGTTGTAAAGTTACAACTAGACATATACCAACACTAGTAATCAGAACAGAGATAGATTCAAGATGTTGTAAAGTTACAACTAGACATATACCAACACTAGTAATCAGAACAGAGATAGATTCAAGATGTTGTAAAGTTACAACTAGACATATACCAACACTAGTAATCAGAACAGAGATAGATTCAAGATGTTGTAAAGTTACAACTAGACATATACCAACACTAGTAATCAGAACAGAGATAGATTCAAGATGTTGTAAAGTTACAACTAGACATATACCAACACTAGTAATCAGAACAGAGATAGATTCAAGATGTTGTAAAGTTACAACCAGACATATACCAACACTAGTAATCAGAACAGAGATAGATTCAAGATGTTGTAAAGTTACAACTAGACATATACCAACACTAGTAATCAGAACAGAGATAGATTCAAGATGTTGTAAAGTTACAACTAGACATATACCAACACTAGTAATCAGAACAGAGATAGATTCAAGATGTTGTAAAGTTACAACTAGACATATACCAACACTAGTAATCAGAACAGAGATAGATTCAAGATGTTGTAAAGTTACAACCAGACATATACCAACACTAGTAATCAGAACAGAGATAGATTCAAGATGTTGTAAAGTTACAACCAGACATATACCAACACTAGTAATCAGAACAGAGATAGATTCAAGATGTTGTAAAGTTACAACTAGACATATACCAACACTAGTAATCAGAACAGAGATAGATTCAAGATGTTGTAAAGTTACAACTAGACATATACCAACACTAGTAATCAGAACAGAGATAGATTCAAGATGTTGTAAAGTTACAACTAGACATATACCAACACTAGTAATCAGAACAGAGATAGATTCAAGATGTTGTAAAGTTACAACTAGACATATACCAACACTAGTAATCAGAACAGAGATAGATTCAAGATGTTGTAAAGTTACAACCAGACATATACCAACACTAGTAATCAGAACAGAGATAGATTCAAGATGTTGTAAAGTTACAACTAGACATATACCAACACTAGTAATCAGAACAGAGATAGATTCAAGATGTTGTAAAGTTACAACTAGACATATACCAACACTAGTAATCAGAACAGAGATAGATTCAAGATGTTGTAAAGTTACAACTAGACATATACCAACACTAGTAATCAGAACAGAGATAGATTCAAGATGTTGTAAAGTTACAACCAGACATATACCAACACTAGTAATCAGAACAGAGATAGATTCAAGATGTTGTAAAGTTACAACCAGACATATACCAACACTAGTAATCAGAACAGAGATAGATTCAAGATGTTGTAAAGTTACAACTAGACATATACCAACACTAGTAATCAGAACAGAGATAGATTCAAGATGTTGTAAAGTTACAACTAGACATATACCAACACTAGTAATCAGAACAGAGATAGATTCAAGATGTTGTAAAGTTACAACCAGACATATACCAACACTAGTAATCAGAACAGAGATAGATTCAAGATGTTGTAAAGTTACAACTAGACATATACCAACACTAGTAATCAGAACAGAGATAGATTCAAGATGTTGTAAAGTTACAACTAGACATATACCAACACTAGTAATCAGAACAGAGATAGATTCAAGATGTTGTAAAGTTACAACTAGACATATACCAACACTAGTAATCAGAACAGAGATAGATTCAAGATGTTGTAAAGTTACAACTAGACATATACCAACACTAGTAATCAGAACAGAGATAGATTCAAGATGTTGTAAAGTTACAACTAGACATATACCAACACTAGTAATCAGAACAGAGATAGATTCAAGATGTTGTAAAGTTACAACTAGACATATACCAACACTAGTAATCAGAACAGAGATAGATTCAAGATGTTGTAAAGTTACAACTAGACATATACCAACACTAGTAATCAGAACAGAGATAGATTCAAGATGTTGTAAAGTTACAACTAGACATATACCAACACTAGTAATCAGAACAGAGATAGATTCAAGATGTTGTAAAGTTACAACTAGACATATACCAACACTAGTAATCAGAACAGAGATAGATTCAAGATGTTGTAAAGTTACAACTAGACATATACCAACACTAGTAATCAGAACAGAGATAGATTCAAGATGTTGTAAAGTTACAACTAGACATATACCAACACTAGTAATCAGAACAGAGATAGATTCAAGATGTTGTAAAGTTACAACTAGACATATACCAACACTAGTAATCAGAACAGAGATAGATTCAAGATGTTGTAAAGTTACAACTAGACATATACCAACACTAGTAATCAGAACAGAGATAGATTCAAGATGTTGTAAAGTTACAACTAGACATATACCAACACTAGTAATCAGAACAGAGATAGATTCAAGATGTTGTAAAGTTACAACCAGACATATACCAACACTAGTAATCAGAACAGAGATAGATTCAAGATGTTGTAAAGTTACAACTAGACATATACCAACACTAGTAATCAGAACAGAGATAGATTCAAGATGTTGTAAAGTTACAACTAGACATATACCAACACTAGTAATCAGAACAGAGATAGATTCAAGATGTTGTAAAGTTACAACTAGACATATACCAACACTAGTAATCAGAACAGAGATAGATTCAAGATGTTGTAAAGTTACAACTAGACATATACCAACACTAGTAATCAGAACAGAGATAGATTCAAGATGTTGTAAAGTTACAACTAGACATATACCAACACTAGTAATCAGAACAGAGATAGATTCAAGATGTTGTAAAGTTACAACTAGACATATACCAACACTAGTAATCAGAACAGAGATAGATTCAAGATGTTGTAAAGTTACAACTAGACATATACCAACACTAGTAATCAGAACAGAGATAGATTCAAGATGTTGTAAAGTTACAACTAGACATATACCAACACTAGTAATCAGAACAGAGATAGATTCAAGATGTTGTAAAGTTACAACTAGACATATACCAACACTAGTAATCAGAACAGAGATAGATTCAAGATGTTGTAAAGTTACAACTAGACATATACCAACACTAGTAATCAGAACAGAGATAGATTCAAGATGTTGTAAAGTTACAACTAGACATATACCAACACTAGTAATCAGAACAGAGATAGATTCAAGATGTTGTAAAGTTACAACTAGACATATACCAACACTAGTAATCAGAACAGAGATAGATTCAAGATGTTGTAAAGTTACAACTAGACATATACCAACACTAGTAATCAGAACAGAGATAGATTCAAGATGTTGTAAAGTTACAACTAGACATATACCAACACTAGTAATCAGAACAGAGATAGATTCAAGATGTTGTAAAGTTACAACTAGACATATACCAACACTAGTAATCAGAACAGAGATAGATTCAAGATGTTGTAAAGTTACAACTAGACATATACCAACACTAGTAATCAGAACAGAGATAGATTCAAGATGTTGTAAAGTTACAACTAGACATATACCAACACTAGTAATCAGAACAGAGATAGATTCAAGATGTTGTAAAGTTACAACTAGACATATACCAACACTAGTAATCAGAACAGAGATAGATTCAAGATGTTGTAAAGTTACAACTAGACATATACCAACACTAGTAATCAGAACAGAGATAGATTCAAGATGTTGTAAAGTTACAACTAGACATATACCAACACTAGTAATCAGAACAGAGATAGATTCAAGATGTTGTAAAGTTACAACTAGACATATACCAACACTAGTAATCAGAACAGAGATAGATTCAAGATGTTGTAAAGTTACAACTAGACATATACCAACACTAGTAATCAGAACAGAGATAGATTCAAGATGCTGTAAAGTTACAACTAGACATATACCAACACTAGTAATCAGAACAGAGATAGATTCAAGATGTTGTAAAGTTACAACTAGACATATACCAACACTAGTAATCAGAACAGAGATAGATTCAAGATGTTGTAAAGTTACAACTAGACATATACCAACACTAGTAATCAGAACAGAGATAGATTCAAGATGTTGTAAAGTTACAACTAGACATATACCAACACTAGTAATCAGAACAGAGATAGATTCAAGATGTTGTAAAGTTACAACTAGACATATACCAACACTAGTAATCAGAACAGAGATAGATTCAAGATGTTGTAAAGTTACAACTAGACATATACCAACACTAGTAATCAGAACAGAGATAGATTCAAGATGTTGTAAAGTTACAACTAGACATATACCAACACTAGTAATCAGAACAGAGATAGATTCAAGATGTTGTAAAGTTACAACTAGACATATACCAACACTAGTAATCAGAACAGAGATAGATTCAAGATGTTGTAAAGTTACAACTAGACATATACCAACACTAGTAATCAGAACAGAGATAGATTCAAGATGTTGTAAAGTTACAACTAGACATATACCAACACTAGTAATCAGAACAGAGATAGATTCAAGATGTTGTAAAGTTACAACTAGACATATACCAACACTAGTAATCAGAACAGAGATAGATTCAAGATGTTGTAAAGTTACAACTAGACATATACCAACACTAGTAATCAGAACAGAGATAGATTCAAGATGTTGTAAAGTTACAACTAGACATATACCAACACTAGTAATCAGAACAGAGATAGATTCAAGATGTTGTAAAGTTACAACCAGACATATACCAACACTAGTAATCAGAACAGAGATAGATTCAAGATGTTGTAAAGTTACAACTAGACATATACCAACACTAGTAATCAGAACAGAGATAGATTCAAGATGTTGTAAAGTTACAACCAGACATATACCAACACTAGTAATCAGAACAGAGATAGATTCAAGATGTTGTAAAGTTACAACTAGACATATACCAACACTAGTAATCAGAACAGAGATAGATTCAAGATGTTGTAAAGTTACAACTAGACATATACCAACACTAGTAATCAGAACAGAGATAGATTCAAGATGTTGTAAAGTTACAACTAGACATATACCAACACTAGTAATCAGAACAGAGATAGATTCAAGATGTTGTAAAGTTACAACTAGACATATACCAACACTAGTAATCAGAACAGAGATAGATTCAAGATGTTGTAAAGTTACAACTAGACATATACCAACACTAGTAATCAGAACAGAGATAGATTCAAGATGTTGTAAAGTTACAACTAGACATATACCAACACTAGTAATCAGAACAGAGATAGATTCAAGATGTTGTAAAGTTACAACTAGACATATACCAACACTAGTAATCAGAACAGAGATAGATTCAAGATGTTGTAAAGTTACAACTAGACATATACCAACACTAGTAATCAGAACAGAGATAGATTCAAGATGTTGTAAAGTTACAACTAGACATATACCAACACTAGTAATCAGAACAGAGATAGATTCAAGATGTTGTAAAGTTACAACTAGACATATACCAACACTAGTAATCAGAACAGAGATAGATTCAAGATGTTGTAAAGTTACAACTAGACATATACCAACACTAGTAATCAGAACAGAGATAGATTCAAGATGTTGTAAAGTTACAACTAGACATATACCAACACTAGTAATCAGAACAGAGATAGATTCAAGATGCTGTAAAGTTACAACTAGACATATACCAACACTAGTAATCAGAACAGAGATAGATTCAAGATGTTGTAAAGTTACAACCAGACATATACCAACACTAGTAATCAGAACAGAGATAGATTCAAGATGTTGTAAAGTTACAACTAGACATATACCAACACTAGTAATCAGAACAGAGATAGATTCAAGATGTTGTAAAGTTACAACTAGACATATACCAACACTAGTAATCAGAACAGAGATAGATTCAAGATGTTGTAAAGTTACAACTAGACATATACCAACACTAGTAATCAGAACAGAGATAGATTCAAGATGTTGTAAAGTTACAACCAGACATATACCAACACTAGTAATCAGAACAGAGATAGATTCAAGATGTTGTAAAGTTACAACTAGACATATACCAACACTAGTAATCAGAACAGAGATAGATTCAAGATGTTGTAAAGTTACAACTAGACATATACCAACACTAGTAATCAGAACAGAGATAGATTCAAGATGTTGTAAAGTTACAACTAGACATATACCAACACTAGTAATCAGAACAGAGATAGATTCAAGATGTTGTAAAGTTACAACTAGACATATACCAACACTAGTAATCAGAACAGAGATAGATTCAAGATGTTGTAAAGTTACAACTAGACATATACCAACACTAGTAATCAGAACAGAGATAGATTCAAGATGTTGTAAAGTTACAACTAGACATATACCAACACTAGTAATCAGAACAGAGATAGATTCAAGATGTTGTAAAGTTACTAGACATATACCAACACTAGTAATCAGAACAGAGATAGATTCAAGATGTTGTAAAGTTACAACTAGACATATACCAACACTAGTAATCAGAACAGAGATAGATTCAAGATGTTGTAAAGTTACAACTAGACATATACCAACACTAGTAATCAGAACAGAGATAGATTCAAGATGTTGTAAAGTTACAACTAGACATATACCAACACTAGTAATCAGAACAGAGATAGATTCAAGATGTTGTAAAGTTACAACTAGACATATACCAACACTAGTAATCAGAACAGAGATAGATTCAAGATGTTGTAAAGTTACAACTAGACATATACCAACACTAGTAATCAGAACAGAGATAGATTCAAGATGTTGTAAAGTTACAACTAGACATATACCAACACTAGTAATCAGAACAGAGATAGATTCAAGATGTTGTAAAGTTACAACTAGACATATACCAACACTAGTAATCAGAACAGAGATAGATTCAAGATGTTGTAAAGTTACAACTAGACATATACCAACACTAGTAATCAGAACAGAGATAGATTCAAGATGTTGTAAAGTTACAACTAGACATATACCAACACTAGTAATCAGAACAGAGATAGATTCAAGATGTTGTAAAGTTACAACTAGACATATACCAACACTAGTAATCAGAACAGAGATAGATTCAAGATGTTGTAAAGTTACAACCAGACATATACCAACACTAGTAATCAGAACAGAGATAGATTCAAGATGTTGTAAAGTTACAACTAGACATATACCAACACTAGTAATCAGAACAGAGATAGATTCAAGATGTTGTAAAGTTACAACTAGACATATACCAACACTAGTAATCAGAACAGAGATAGATTCAAGATGTTGTAAAGTTACAACTAGACATATACCAACACTAGTAATCAGAACAGAGATAGATTCAAGATGTTGTAAAGTTACAACTAGACATATACCAACACTAGTAATCAGAACAGAGATAGATTCAAGATGTTGTAAAGTTACAACTAGACATATACCAACACTAGTAATCAGAACAGAGATAGATTCAAGATGTTGTAAAGTTACAACTAGACATATACCAACACTAGTAATCAGAACAGAGATAGATTCAAGATGTTGTAAAGTTACAACTAGACATATACCAACACTAGTAATCAGAACAGAGATAGATTCAAGATGTTGTAAAGTTACAACTAGACATATACCAACACTAGTAATCAGAACAGAGATAGATTCAAGATGTTGTAAAGTTACAACTAGACATATACCAACACTAGTAATCAGAACAGAGATAGATTCAAGATGTTGTAAAGTTACAACTAGACATATACCAACACTAGTAATCAGAACAGAGATAGATTCAAGATGTTGTAAAGTTACAACTAGACATATACCAACACTAGTAATCAGAACAGAGATAGATTCAAGATGTTGTAAAGTTACAACCAGACATATACCAACACTAGTAATCAGAACAGAGATAGATTCAAGATGTTGTAAAGTTACAACTAGACATATACCAACACTAGTAATCAGAACAGAGATAGATTCAAGATGTTGTAAAGTTACAACTAGACATATACCAACACTAGTAATCAGAACAGAGATAGATTCAAGATGTTGTAAAGTTACAACTAGACATATACCAACACTAGTAATCAGAACAGAGATAGATTCAAGATGTTGTAAAGTTACAACTAGACATATACCAACACTAGTAATCAGAACAGAGATAGATTCAAGATGTTGTAAAGTTACAACCAGACATATACCAACACTAGTAATCAGAACAGAGATAGATTCAAGATGTTGTAAAGTTACAACTAGACATATACCAACACTAGTAATCAGAACAGAGATAGATTCAAGATGTTGTAAAGTTACAACTAGACATATACCAACACTAGTAATCAGAACAGAGATAGATTCAAGATGTTGTAAAGTTACAACTAGACATATACCAACACTAGTAATCAGAACAGAGATAGATTCAAGATGTTGTAAAGTTACAACTAGACATATACCAACACTAGTAATCAGAACAGAGATAGATTCAAGATGTTGTAAAGTTACAACTAGACATATACCAACACTAGTAATCAGAACAGAGATAGATTCAAGATGTTGTAAAGTTACAACCAGACATATACCAACACTAGTAATCAGAACAGAGATAGATTCAAGATGTTGTAAAGTTACAACTAGACATATACCAACACTAGTAATCAGAACAGAGATAGATTCAAGATGTTGTAAAGTTACAACTAGACATATACCAACACTAGTAATCAGAACAGAGATAGATTCAAGATGTTGTAAAGTTACAACTAGACATATACCAACACTAGTAATCAGAACAGAGATAGATTCAAGATGTTGTAAAGTTACAACTAGACATATACCAACACTAGTAATCAGAACAGAGATAGATTCAAGATGTTGTAAAGTTACAACTAGACATATACCAACACTAGTAATCAGAACAGAGATAGATTCAAGATGTTGTAAAGTTACAACCAGACATATACCAACACTAGTAATCAGAACAGAGATAGATTCAAGATGTTGTAAAGTTACAACTAGACATATACCAACACTAGTAATCAGAACAGAGATAGATTCAAGATGTTGTAAAGTTACAACTAGACATATACCAACACTAGTAATCAGAACAGAGATAGATTCAAGATGTTGTAAAGTTACAACTAGACATATACCAACACTAGTAATCAGAACAGAGATAGATTCAAGATGTTGTAAAGTTACAACTAGACATATACCAACACTAGTAATCAGAACAGAGATAGATTCAAGATGTTGTAAAGTTACAACTAGACATATACCAACACTAGTAATCAGAACAGAGATAGATTCAAGATGTTGTAAAGTTACAACTAGACATATACCAACACTAGTAATCAGAACAGAGATAGATTCAAGATGTTGTAAAGTTACAACTAGACATATACCAACACTAGTAATCAGAACAGAGATAGATTCAAGATGTTGTAAAGTTACAACTAGACATATACCAACACTAGTAATCAGAACAGAGATAGATTCAAGATGTTGTAAAGTTACAACTAGACATATACCAACACTAGTAATCAGAACAGAGATAGATTCAAGATGTTGTAAAGTTACAACCAGACATATACCAACACTAGTAATCAGAACAGAGATAGATTCAAGATGTTGTAAAGTTACAACTAGACATATACCAACACTAGTAATCAGAACAGAGATAGATTCAAGATGTTGTAAAGTTACAACTAGACATATACCAACACTAGTAATCAGAACAGAGATAGATTCAAGATGTTGTAAAGTTACAACTAGACATATACCAACACTAGTAATCAGAACAGAGATAGATTCAAGATGTTGTAAAGTTACAACTAGACATATACCAACACTAGTAATCAGAACAGAGATAGATTCAAGATGTTGTAAAGTTACAACTAGACATATACCAACACTAGTAATCAGAACAGAGATAGATTCAAGATGTTGTAAAGTTACAACTAGACATATACCAACACTAGTAATCAGAACAGAGATAGATTCAAGATGTTGTAAAGTTACAACCAGACATATACCAACACTAGTAATCAGAACAGAGATAGATTCAAGATGTTGTAAAGTTACAACTAGACATATACCAACACTAGTAATCAGAACAGAGATAGATTCAAGATGTTGTAAAGTTACAACTAGACATATACCAACACTAGTAATCAGAACAGAGATAGATTCAAGATGTTGTAAAGTTACAACTAGACATATACCAACACTAGTAATCAGAACAGAGATAGATTCAAGATGTTGTAAAGTTACAACTAGACATATACCAACACTAGTAATCAGAACAGAGATAGATTCAAGATGTTGTAAAGTTACAACTAGACATATACCAACACTAGTAATCAGAACAGAGATAGATTCAAGATGTTGTAAAGTTACAACTAGACATATACCAACACTAGTAATCAGAACAGAGATAGATTCAAGATGTTGTAAAGTTACAACTAGACATATACCAACACTAGTAATCAGAACAGAGATAGATTCAAGATGTTGTAAAGTTACAACTAGACATATACCAACACTAGTAATCAGAACAGAGATAGATTCAAGATGTTGTAAAGTTACAACCAGACATATACCAACACTAGTAATCAGAACAGAGATAGATTCAAGATGTTGTAAAGTTACAACTAGACATATACCAACACTAGTAATCAGAACAGAGATAGATTCAAGATGTTGTAAAGTTACAACTAGACATATACCAACACTAGTAATCAGAACAGAGATAGATTCAAGATGTTGTAAAGTTACAACCAGACATATACCAACACTAGTAATCAGAACAGAGATAGATTCAAGATGTTGTAAAGTTACAACTAGACATATACCAACACTAGTAATCAGAACAGAGATAGATTCAAGATGTTGTAAAGTTACAACTAGACATATACCAACACTAGTAATCAGAACAGAGATAGATTCAAGATGTTGTAAAGTTACAACTAGACATATACCAACACTAGTAATCAGAACAGAGATAGATTCAAGATGTTGTAAAGTTACAACTAGACATATACTAACACTAGTAATCAGAACAGAGATAGATTCAAGATGTTGTAAAGTTACAACTAGACATATACCAACACTAGTAATCAGAACAGAGATAGATTCAAGATGTTGTAAAGTTACAACTAGACATATACCAACACTAGTAATCAGAACAGAGATAGATTCAAGATGTTGTAAAGTTACAACTAGACATATACCAACACTAGTAATCAGAACAGAGATAGATTCAAGATGTTGTAAAGTTACAACTAGACATATACCAACACTAGTAATCAGAACAGAGATAGATTCAAGATGTTGTAAAGTTACAACTAGACATATACCAACACTAGTAATCAGAACAGAGATAGATTCAAGATGTTGTAAAGTTACAACTAGACATATACCAACACTAGTAATCAGAACAGAGATAGATTCAAGATGTTGTAAAGTTACAACTAGACATATACCAACACTAGTAATCAGAACAGAGATAGATTCAAGATGTTGTAAAGTTACAACTAGACATATACCAACAC